>NC_080669.1:76269078-76556578 GCF_027579445.1 Ammospiza nelsoni | reverse complement strand
TACTGCCAGATGTCAAAAAAAAAAATTCCCTGAACTAAACCACCTAAATCTATGCTGTTTTCAATCATATTGAGACAACAGTGTTTGTTAGGAGAAGTGAAGAAAACCCACACAGTTTGGCAAATCAAAAAATTACTTTTTTCAAAATGTCAAATTCATCAGTTGGCAGCAAGGTCCATTAGAGTGAATTCAGGATCTGCTTTTCTAAAACAGTGTTGTGTTAAACTGGGAGATACTGAGATATTCACCATCTGTGCAAAGACTGGAAGATTTCCAAGGATGCCACATGACAAATATGCATAGGTTGGAAACAGGGGAAAAAAATTTATGGGCATTAACAAAAAAAGCAAATGAAGATCTTCCTGTCACCTACAGCAGAAGTCCTTAGGAGTGCTTTTTTTACATTGCTTTTCAAAGTCCTCTATCATTAGTCTCGTCTTATTCTTAGCTGTACTATGGAGAAAATAACAGTCCCATTGTTTTTTTAAAATGAGGACATTAGTGATTCAATGAAACCTAGAATGTGTCTTTCCATAATCTAATTGCTTCATATTGAGCTCACAGATAATCTTGAACCAATATTATTTACCAGTTGCTGTTGTAGCAATAAAAAAGCCCAAATGTGGAGGTCAAGAAGAGCATAAAGTATAAACTTTCCAAAATCCAGCTGACTTACATCTTGCAGAAGAATTGAAAAGAAATTGTAGCATTATCTTTAGCTGTACAAACAGAAACCAGTAAAAAGGAGTCACTTTCTGCATTAAAGATTTCTAGATTAAAGATTAAGAAGCAAACTAGACCCAGGTCCAAATGCCATGCCTCTGTCTTCAGCAAGGATGTTGATGAACTCAGTACAGAGAAGCAGAAGAGCAGTATAGAAATGCAAAAGTCTCTATCTAAACTAGAAATAAATTCAAAGAATGTAATGTAATAAAGTACAGGAATGATACGATCTTTATCTCAAAACAATGAAATAATTAGGGCTTAAAGTTATGGATGTAGCAGCAAATATTTTTCATAAATCTCTCAAGTTTGGAAGTTATTATCTAGAGCTCTTGAAAGCAATCAAAGTGTCTTCCAAACTGCAGTTCCAAAAAGATTTGGGAAATTATTGAAGCAGATAACAGGCCATTAGTTTGATCTTGGTTGTAGTGCAGGATATAAATGCCTTAAAGGGAAAAGCAGAGACTTATAATAAACAAAAAAGAAAAATACACAAAACAAACCTACTACTAAAACCACAAAGTTTCTGAAACATAAATTTTACCATCTTTCTTCCATAATATTGTTCATTTCCTCTTTCTTTTTTTTTTTTTTCTATTTTATTGTTGGTTTTGTTATTGTTTGTTTTGGTTGAAGTTTTTTATTTTGGTTTTTTTGGGGGGTTTTTTGACTTCTGAGAAACAGTAGTGTTTTTAAGATGACAAAAGTACAATCGTTGCACAGGGCACTGCAAGAATTTTAAAATTTGTGGAGATAGCAATGGAAGTTGCTGAAGGGCCGGGAGTACATCAGTTGATATTTTTATGAATGACATTGCCAAAAGATCCACACAGTTAAATTTACAGATGACAAGAAAGTCCAAGCACTTTGTGTTGGGGTATCAAAAAATGCCAAAGAAGGTGATAAGACCCTGGCACAACACAATATTATAAAGTCACAGCAACAAATGACTCAGCTCTTGCACATGTTGGCATGTTTGGTTACCTCCTAGTGGCTCTTCAACACATGTGAAGTAAACCTTTAGAAGTTACAGTAATTTCTTCTTTGACATAGCAAATTATCATCAAAAACACCAAAAATGTTCAGTTCAGCTCTAGGATATACATTAAGTGACAGAACACCAAGACACAAACTAAGGCCAGAGGAATGTGATCATTTGGGATAACGAGTATATTCAGTTTTCTTCATTCATAGATTCATGCAAAATGAACATAGTGAAGGGAGGAGTTGCTGGAATTATCAAGAGTACAACATATAGAGCAAAAAAATTACTGAGAAACTATTCAAGTACAAAAAAAAAAGTGGGAACAGAGCTAAATAAGATAAAAACATACAAAAAGAAATGGAAATCACTATTACCAAATTTAAACTGGAAATTAGTGCTGTTTTTAACCCTATACAACTTAAAGTTGAATTCCTGAAAACATCTTCATTTAGGAGTTATAGGAACACTTCAGCAGTTTTGAAATACTGTTTAAAAATTATTTTTATAGTATTCTACTGTAGCAGAAAACTTGATTCAGTAACTAGCAGTACTAAACCCATGTTCTTAATTAAAGATATCCTGTAGATTATGTTAACATTTAAGTACCTTGTATTTCTCTTGTGCTTTAAAGCCTAAGGGAGTTTTGAAAAAACAATCTAGAAAAACCAGACATATTCAGTGAAAGTTTTTACTGACTTTCAGCAGCAGTACCAAGATTTACTGAAGTACCAGCATTTTAAATTTGTCATACCATTACTTTTTGGACTTGGTACCAAACCCTAGATTTTTACATAGAAGTTATTTTGTTGTAGCAGATTTGTTAAAAAAAGATCTTAGCTTACAAGTATGCGTAACATTCTTAGGTATCCAGATGATTTTGTACATCTGACCCCACAATTTTCTTTCCAAAAGTTTCCATACATTATTTCATATGTTTCTCAGAAGATTTATGAAGAGGAATGAGCCATCTGGCACAAATCTGTTTGTGTAACACCGTGTCTGATGGTCAGAACACAGTACTTCTCATAGCTGTCCTCACTCAACGGTGTAACACCATGCCACAGCTTCACACACCTGGAAATCATCACTGGAATATGCACTGCACATTTAAATCTCATATTTGGGTAGATCAGATGTGCACATTATGTATTGCAGCATCCTTAGGCAGGTTTCTTTCCTAGTTTGTGCTGGAAGCCGCTGGAGGTGTGAAATTAAATGGAGAGCATAATCAGAGTGGGAGAGATTTTAAGTGGAGTGTGGCAATGCTTTTATAAGGTTGCTGCAGGGACACAAAGTCCTGGAGGGAGACTGGAACATTAGAACTCATCTAGGAAATGTCTTCCTAAATTTTCTACTGTTCTTCTTTCATTTGTTTGGTCCTTTGAATTCCCTTTCCTGTTTCTTCCCAACAAGACTGCGAGGCAAAGCTGCCTCCCCTTTCATTTACTTCTCCTCTTCCTCCTTCTTTGCACCTTTTCTTTCCCAGGTATTTCCATTTTCCACTTGACTGACATGAGTTTTCAATATGATGGAGAGTGGTTTTGTTCTCTCAAGATCCTGGGATGCATTTTTTCATGTTCTGTACACATCCATCCACTTTCATTAGGTGATTCCAAACCTTTGCTTAGAGTGGGAGGGACGTGGCCCTTCCAAATTCCACCTGGAGATTCAGGGACTTGAGAGATATGGGGAGATATGCCAGACAATGAAGATGGAGACAAAGACCTCATTGGGTACCTCAGCCTTCTCAGGCTGATTGTTGAACAGCAGATTGTTAATCTAAATAACATGTTTTCTGATGATGGAAGTTTTCATATGACCTGTCACGACATTCACTATGCACAGTTCTCATGAGGCTTTTGTGATTTTTATGAGTAACAAGAGAATCTGAATAGATTGACTGCAGGTGAATATTCTGCACTTACCTAAAATTAGATTACTTTGTTCAAATTTTTCTCGATGCCCCTGCATTCACCCCAATTTGGGGAGATCTAAAGAAATCTTTGGGTTTATATTTCAGCTCTGGCCACTATCTATCTCTTCATTTCTCTTTCTTCGCTAAATTAAAAAATGCTGTCTTGCCTGGGGCTGAGCAGTGGTGAGCAGTCTGCTTGTTAAGCAGATACTGCTTTAAGTATCTTGTTCTTCATGCTGTGCTCTGGAGATCTATCAAAGGGCAGAAGAAACACAAGCAAATTTGCAAAATCAAGAGAAACAGAATCAAACTAAAAATTTGGTGAGGGTCACTCAGGTGTGAATGGGTAGAATTTGATGCCAGCTGAAGCCTAAAGAACTGCATCTAATAACTGCATTTCTTCTGAGATATTTTTAATTATATACTCTTTCCTGAACTTGTCGTTATCAAGGGAATTGTAAGTGTTAATCACACATCCAGAAATGAATACTAACTAATATATGGTGTCTATTCCTCATGATAATTTGGGGTGATTAAGATATATTATGACTTGTGTCATCAACTCTTATGCAGAAAATTTGGAATGTATTCACACATATCCATATGGAGAGCAAAGGAAAAAAAAAACAATGAAGAAGATGGAATATCTCTATCTTTTTTTAATTTTTCAGGGCTGCATTCAAGCAAACTGGTTACTTTTAAAATCATTATTCACCAAATGCTGCATCATCATACAGACTTAGCGCAGACAGTACTAATGACAGAGTAAATTATGACAGTGAATTATGAACTTTCAGAATAGCTACCATTGCAATTACCTTTTATGCAAGTTAAACCAATGGAATATGCTGGTGCCAGGTTATAATATTGCTTCTCCAAAAGTCCTTCCATATATCCAAGTCAAATGATGGGGTATCTTGTATCACTAATAAAATCAGAAAAATAACCAAAGTGTAAACAACTGATTCATCATATTATTCAATACAAAATCTATATGGTCTATTTCATAGTAAGCTTAGTTAATTAAAATTAATTTTCCAGTTGGTCATTATCACCATGTCTTGTAAAAAAAGTCCAGAAATTCATTACTTTTGCATTTTACTTGCAGATATGATTGTTCATAGAAGGCAGTTCAAATTAACACATTCAAATAGCATTTGTCTTACTCCTCAGTTGTTCTCAGTACATTAATTTAAGGAAAAATTATGAGTATTTTGCATCTAAAATTTTACCAGGCAAAAATACCTCTTCCTGGAGATTTAATGAAATTATATCCTCCCAAAATTATAGGACTTCAGTGATACTGCCTAGCCCATCACATATTGTCAGTGTATGGACCTCTGTTCTCTCTTCTGAGACCCTTAAGGCTACAATGAGTGGTTTATTTTGCCTAATTTCTTCTATTTCTGAAAGTTGCAAAGGAACAAGAATCAGCAGAATCACAATGTGAAATTAAACTGTCAGTTTCAGGTACATTAAAAGCTGATAACTCTGATTGCCACTGAGATAGAGATCTGCTGAAAATAGGAATATCATAAAAGCTCAAAAAATTTACTCTTACCACCAGTTACTCTGCAGAGCAGTAATAATCAACCCTGCTATTAACTCAGCTATTTCAAAGCAATTTATAACATCCTGAAGGTGGTCCTTCATCCAGTCACTCCCTGTGATCAGTTGGCTTTTCCACCATTTCACACACACAAAATACATTTTGAGGTGGCCAAGCAATCTTATGTTTTGCCTTTCGTGTCCTTTGAAAAAGCAATAATAAGGATAAAACTCAACCAACACCTCACACTTTTTCCCTCAGTAGATACTTCCCTTGTGTTCCCTGTGTCTGATTTGCCTTGATTTCTTTTGCTTCACCACGAAACTTCTCGTGGCTTTTGATAGAAAACTTTGTGCGTAAGAGAGATCCACAGCAGGAAAATCCACAGGGATCTCCTGGTGCTCAGTCAGCTATAATGGAAGAAAGAGCGGCTCTAGTAAATATTCCAGTGGAAATAAAGTTGCTCTGGTTTCTGTTGCTTAGATTTTGAATCTCACTCTGAATCTCACTCTGAATAACACTTTGAATCTCACTCTGAATAAGCTGTTTCTCCCCTCCTCTGGAAGGGGTTCCAGAAAAACTCTTATTTTCTGTAGCAATATTTCTGAATACTTAAATCTGATGAATAAGTGAGCAAACAGAAAAGACCTACATGTCTGTGGGCCACTCTTGTGGCTGAAATGGAAAAGGACTTAGCTGAGTGAGTTCTTAAAATCCATATTATACCCCAAAAGAGACTTAAGTAATGAATTAAAGGCATGCTCCTGCTGTAACAGAATTGCAGAATGACCATAAAATGAAACCATATTCTTATTACCACCTAAAATTTTTTCTAACATGGGTTTTTGAAGGTAAAACCTTTGCATGATTATACTTTTTCCCCATATAGCTCCCAACACCTCCTCAGTCCCCCCTACCACAATTTTGTAGCCACGTGGATTCCACGCAGATTTGACCTTCCAGGTAGGAATGAGAGAAGAACTTGAGCATAATGGAGGGGATTCAGAACCAAGTAAATTATTATGTGCTAGGGAAAGTGGGAAATTAATAGGAAATTTCATAAGAAATTATGCTTTAATTCCAGACCTTATTGTTCCAGAACTCATTAAACAGCTGGCTTTCCTACTTTCATCTAATCTGTGTGCCTGCAAATGCAAAATAGTTACAGACATTTGCATTAATGAATTTGCACCTAAGGTTTTTTTTTCCTATTGAAAAAACAGCAATAAAAATAGAAATGTAACAAAATTACCACACCTGGAGACCAGGAAAGAGAATAAGATAGGGAAAGAGAAAGAGAAATGGAAAGGGAAAAAAGAAAAAAGAAAAAAGAAAAAAGAAAAAAAAAAGAAAAAAGAAAAAAGAAAAAAGAAAAAAGAAAACAAACAAAAACCCCCAAAAAAAACAAAACAAAACCCACAATGTTTGATGTAAGTTGTTAGGCAGTATTTTGACATTCCTGACAAGACAGAATAAAAAACACTTTATTGAGTACTTATATTATTTTTCCATTTACACTTTAATACCCCTATGTTACTTAAAGAGACATCCCCATCCCTTCTTCCCTGGTTGTGTAATTCCAGTCTCTGTGCTCTTCCCTCTCTGACACTTCAACAGCCATTGAGCTGATTCACATCCCCAGGCTTTACCCAAAAAATCGTGACATTTTTTGCTTGGTGAGCTTCCTGACACTTTTTAAAAAGTAGAATTGTCTCACTAAGGGATCAAACCAGAATTATCACAGGCTGGATGTGAGTGGGTGAGGCAGCGGAACTGGGCTTTTCCTTGTCAGCCAACTGCTCACACAGCTCTTTGCTGACTTCTGTACAGCCCAAATCCTGAAAGATTTTAACAAATTTTATTCAAAACTCAAGAGCATCTGACCCTCATGAATTTTGGGTCTGCTACATATTATTCAGAAAACCTCTATAAATGTCCAGATTTTATTTGACATTCTGAGAGACTTAGGGCCTTTAGGGGGTACCTCAAATATGGGGAAGGAGTGCATAAAACTTTTCAGGTGATGAAAGTAACATTAAATCAGGCTGGTGTTGAAAGATGATGATACTCAGGTTTCCCATCTTGGTCATAATTGCTTCATTTCACTCAAGTACTTCTGAAGCGTTCAACAGGTCTCCAGATATCAGTAAGGATAATTGGAGCTTTCCTGGTAGCTCAAAAAAAAAAAAAAAAAAGAATAAAAAAGGAAAAAAAAATCAAAGTTGTGGAATAACCTCAACAGCAACATTCTTTAATGGACTAAGCATCTTGAGACACATGAGGAACATCCTAGTGATATTCAGTATGCTTTGTGTTCAACAAAATTTAGCCAGGACAGAGCTGCAGGGCTTTTTTAGCCCAGATAGAAATATTGAGGCTGTAAATTTCTCTTCGAAAAAACATTTCGGGGTGAAAGGCTGGTTTTCAAAGCAGACATTTAGGACCATATCAAGATTTAGAAAGTGAATTGTCTGTTCCATAAAGGAACCATTTAAAGTATAGCCCATTTAAAGTATAGACCATTTAAAGTATATTCTCTAATTAAGAAATGTGGTGACTTTTTCTGCAAAATAAACTAATGGCTTGCCATAACAAAGGAAAAAAGAGGTATGTTATATTTAATCTAACTTCAGTCTCATTTTTTTTTATACAAAAAGATGAAGAAATAAAGAAAGTCCAGAGCACAAGAAAATATTCTCACTAGCCAAAAAAGGACTATAAACATTTGGAATTTTGTTGTTAGGAAAAATGGCAATTTATATAAAATGCAAATTAAGAGTCAATAGTTTTGTTACAGAATATAGGAGCAGGACAAATTTGCATCTTTGACTTCAGTCTATTTAGGAGAAAATTATTTCCAGAAGCTAAAGCTGAAGATTTAGTTTTTGAAGTTAAAAGGACTTTTGTTGTTTTCAGGAAAACCAAGTATTCATCATAATACATTTTACTTAGATAATAATTTAATTTGTGATTTTAACCTTTGTTTGATATGATTCACTGAACTTCTATCTTTCTTTTCTTTTAACAGTTCAAAACCAACTACGAAAAGAGAAAGTTTAAAGTAGCTATTCCACCCAACGACACATCCACAGTGACTTCCATAATAAGCAACGTGTCAGAAGCAATGGAAGCTCTCACCCGAATGAAAGAGGAGATAGTTCCTGTTCCAGGCTCTGTGAATGGAGTGAATGCCCTTGGCTTGGTGGTGTTCTCAATAAGCTTTGGCCTGGTGATTGGGAGCATGAGGGAGCAAGGTCAGGCGTTGAAAGACTTCTTTGATAGCCTTAATGAGGCTATCATGAGATTGGTAGCTCTAATCATGTGGTAAGTGCCTCTTCGATAAATTCCTTTTTCATCTACTAACAATATTTTTTCATCACAGTCAGGCACTGGGTAGCAAGAATCCATTTGGCAGAAAGTCAGACAATAAGATTGTATCTACCTTGGAAGTTATTCATGAGTGGACTCATGAGCTGTAACTCTCTGTGACCATAATCTGCCCAAACATACCAACTCTTTCAGTGGGTTTCACTTTTGGCATGAGAAAAATCAGGGTCCATGGCAGAAGTTGCTACCCTTATCAGACCTATTCTATGTCTTCATAAAGACAGCACTTACAGCAGTAAGCTGTTGAAGTTTCCTTACATACTATTCTGAATTCATTAAAGGAAACTGACAAACCTCTCCCATAACCTTATTTCTACACAGCAAGACCTTGTTATCATAATTTTTCAAAACAACTGGTTCCTGTAGTTGTGGGGTTTACATTGCACATCCTTGCATTGCAGCTGCACTGCTCACACATGCACATAATTTTCCTGCTTTCTTTATTGTGTTCAGTAGGTAAATAAATACCTTTTCCCTCAAGGTATGAAATCTTCTCAAAAATTAAGATTCATTATTCTCCAGGTAGAAGCTTAACTTTGAAAAGAAATTATGTCTTGTTGCCTTCTTTACTACAGGTAAAAACCAAATCAACTGCAAGAGCCTGTTGAGGAGCACACATATATACTGCCATACTAGATATGAAACCAAAAATAAGTATATTTGCTTCATTAACTAAAATCTTTTCTCCTCACAAGCACATTTAAAATGTTAAAGCAGTGGCTTCAGATAAGTTTCCACAGGCACTTGATCACATAAAGGGCGGTTGAGATACATGGATAAATTCTATTCCATGGTATCTTACTGTGAGAAGGCAAGGGGACATTTAGGAGTAGGGCTGTACCTAAATTACTGCTGCAGCAGAATTATGTTTGAGTTTAATGCTCAGCACCAGCTCTTTCTGCACCTCTAGCTGTGCTTCCTGGCAGGCTAAAGCAGTTCATCCCACCTGTGCAGCCAACCTTTGACATACGGATTTCTTCATGGTGATGAATACATCATCCCATTGGATGAAATGTAACATAGCCAGAATTGATGCCTGGAAAATAGAACAGACCGTCACAAAAACATTAGAGTGAATATAAATGCAAATCTTTAGTTGAAACCTTTCAGGTACACCATATGTCAAAAGTTGCACATGGTATATTAATTCTACCATTTTAGAATGGTCAGTCTGTTATTATACTTATCATACACTGTCCAATTAAAAGATTATTTGGTTAGGTAATTATTCCTGGGGTCCTGCCTCACTGGAAACAGTCTAGAGGTTTCTTTTGCCCCACTTTTGATATGTCTGGTCCAGATTCTGGTTGGAAAACCAAACACCCATGTGCTTCTCTTGGAATAAAACTAAACAGTATTTAGGAATGCATTTATAAGGTTAGCTTATTGTTCCTAAGCGTAGGGAAGAAAGGTAGGAAAAAAGTTAGAAGCTATAGCCAAAGCTACAAAGCTGCAATTATGTGAAAAATACAAAAGGGTAAAAATCTTAGGCATCAGAAGCAACTTGAAATCTTCAGAAGTTATCAGACTTCTGTATGGGTTCCTTCCCCACGGAAACTACCTTTCCCTGTGGGAAACAACACTGGAATAGAGCTGGGTGTTTGATACAGTACACACATATATCAGTTGAGCCTTCATTCACACAGGCAGAATTACAACAGGATTGGCTAAACTAGCTTTTATGTTACACTTGAATTCCAAGGAGAATTCATTTCCCTACCTGTCCAAAAGGCTCACCAGATGTTGAATCCATTGAAATCCTCACCAGATGTTGAATCCACTGAACCCCACCAAAAACACTCACTGCTGTGGTTCAATCCAGGTTGAATTGTTAAGAGTTGAAGAGTTAAATTTTTTAACTGCTCCTGAATAGGAGCATCCTAACAGTGAAATTCTGCATTTTTGCATATAAATCCAAACAGGACAGGTTGGTTTCTACTGAATTTCTACTTTGTTTTGTAATGCTGTTTTGATTTGATTTTTGCAGGTATGCTCCACTTGGAATTCTCTTCTTGATTGCTGGGAAAATTGTTGAGATGGAAGATATGGGTGTGATTGGTGGTCAGCTTGCCATGTACACTGTAACAGTTATCATTGGCTTGCTAATTCATGCTGTCATTGTCCTACCTCTTCTCTACTTCGTGATCACTCGGAAGAACCCGTGGGTATTTATTGGAGGCTTGATCCAGGCATTAGTCACAGCTTTGGGAACATCTTCCAGGTATAACAAAATGTTTTAAAGCCATATCTTTATTTTAGTATTACTGGTTTAAGAAACAATTTTGTTTAATGTTTGATATTCTAAGTAGTTTGTAATGGCTTGATAATTAAGGATAGAGCTGGCAAAGAATATGTATGGCAAAATGGAGCAGCAAGCAGAAAAGTCCTGAGGGGATTCCTATTGGCAGCTGACATTTTGTGCCCAAAATCCTGATAGCCAATTGTGGATACAGAACCTACAACAGAAATGCCACTTTTGTTCTTGCAGGTGGTCAGAGTTATGTCATGTGAATTTTAAAAACTGTTTGCATCTATGGCAGAAAGGAACATTACAATAAAGTGTACATTTTGATACCATTTGACCTTTCATAAAACATCAGCAATTTTGTTAGATTTTAAAAATGTGCCTTAAAGGCAGGGGGTTTCAGTCAGATATTCTGTGATGCTAAATTTAAGTCCTTGGTGTTTGAGATTGTTTTGAAGTAAAAACCTAGGCTGATGCAAGACAGCATACTATACTGCAAGTGGATTAAAAAACCATTTAGAATTCAACTGTAAGATGACTGTAAGCAAAAATATTTTTAACACAATTTTCCACAACCCCTCTTTATTTTTTGTCAGTATTTTGTCAATATTGATAGAGTTTTCAAAGACTTGAAAGTCTGCTAAGTATTTAGCAATGAAGGTTTCACTAGGATCAAGTAAGCTGAATTGCTGTGTCTTGGAAAACCTCTTTACTTTGGCGTGGTCAGATGAAGACATGCAAGACATGCAGTTAACTTTCTTCATAGCTACTCATATATTGCCATGTTTTGTATTTTTAGCCAAAACAACAATGATCACATGTTGACATTTTAGGTGTTGCTAAGTATTTGCACAGTCTCATTCTGCCCCCACAGTTGAGTTGAGGCGTTCACAGTGGGTTGGGAGGGCACATGGCCAGACAGATGAACCAAAGTAAGTAAATAGATATTCCATGTACATACATCATAGTCAGCAATGAAAGGGGAAAAATGATTTTAGGAAGGCTGGCCACACATTACTCCAGAACTTGCTGGCCACTGGTCCATCTGTGGGAGTGGTTCTAAGTATCACTTATATTGTTTTATTTTCTTCTGCTCTTCTTTCAAACTTCACCCACACTTACTAAACATTTTTATTCTCAATGCCTCCATTTTCTTGTTCTTACTGCTCCTTTCTGTTTTGCCTGTCCTATCAAGGTGTGGAGGCAAATGAGTGGCTGTGCAGTGCTTAGCTGCCTACTGGTGTTAGCCCATAGATGGGAAAATAATGTAACCATCAATCAAAATGCCCTTTGCAGGAGAGCCCACAAAAAAGAAGAGAAAACAAGCTTGTTCCTGGAGATTTGAATAGTCCAACTGGTATACCTTCAAGAAAATAATGCTTAGGGATGATTCAATCACAGCTCCATGACTTAAAACTGAAAAGCAGGAATTTTAGATAGATCCCTGTGCCTGGCAGAAGAACCTTGTGACGAAACACTAAACTTAGACACATTTAGATTAGGGATTACATAGAAAGTAGCAGTAATTAACAGCTGGGAAAAGTTTCCAAGAGCATTAGGAGAATCTTCACCATTAGAAATGTTTAAATTCAGTATTTGCTTAAAAAAACAAACCCTATTCTGGTGGATCACATAAGAATTACAACAGAATCGTCTCATGATTATAATGTGACATTCTTCTCTTTCCGTCTTTGCAGAATTTATACTATATATTATCTTTTTCTTTCTGTTTCAGTTCTGCAACACTACCTGTTACATTTAAGTGTCTAGAAGAAATAAATGGAGTGGACAAACGAGTTACAAGATTTGTACTCCCGGTTGGTGCTACAATTAATATGGATGGAACTGCTTTATATGAGGCTTTGGCTGCAATTTTCATTGCACAGGTCAACAACTTTGATCTGAACTTTGGGCAGATTATCACAATCAGGTATGGAAATCACTGTTACCCACATTTAAAAAAAGCACCTTTGTGACGACCCCTTCCTGGTTTAAGTGGGATTAAACAAAAGCATTAGAAATAAAATCAAGGACTGCTGCAGTATCATATTATCAGTAATTTACATCTTCTTCACACAGAAGGACTCCCACCATATACTCTCATTTAGATAAACTTTTAGCAAAACTATAACATGATGCACCCCTTACTACTTTAATAAAGACAAACAAGTACAAAATTTAATTAGTTTCAAATTTTTCTTTCTTAAGAACTCATGCCGCTCTTGGGACCTACAGACTTATAATGAGTACCAGGTAGTTTATAATGCATGTACAAAGCTGAAGCATAAAGCCATCACAGTGTTATTGCTAGAGGAGGAAGTGCTTCCCTGGTTTCAGAAGACCATCACGTTCCTGTGTAAGGAACAGTTACACAATTTTATTACATTGGCTGATGGAAATGGTGAACACAGGTTATGTTTTCAAGCACACAACCCCTCTTGTTGGAAATATAGCAGCAAACAACCCATTACTAATAGCATTCAATAATAACCGATCTGCTTAATTTCATTTTGTTTATCACAATTCAGGGAAAAGGGGTGATGTGTATTTGTGTGGAAGAAGGGAATGTCAGCAAAGGGCACTGCGGGGAAAAGACACATATCTATCACATAGGAGCACTGAAAGTTCAGATATAGTGCTCCATAAAACCCACCAGTTTATTTCAATATTCATTAACCTAAGGCAAAATCTGCCTTCACCCTCCAAGGAAATTGTTTCACTTTCATTAATACTGGAGCTGCTCCTTAGCAAACCACCTGAGGAAACAAATTCCCCCTATACTAGGTGTGAACAAGGATATTTCTGTGAAGTCACTGGACTGTATGACTGACTGACTTTCTGGCAGCTTTCTGTTTTCTGATGCCAGAACAGCAGCTGCTGGAGGACAGAGACTTCACCTGGCATGAAGTTATACTGAGATGGACAGAGAGCAAAAGTTTGTGTGTTAGATCTGCCAGGACAAAATACCTCCTCAGCTTTTCTTTTAACATGTTTGAGAGAGAGTTTTTTTCAGTGGGTGGGGACATGTAACTATAATGGTTTTTGTGGCCCTTGGCATCTAGTTGGGAATTTATCACTAACAAAATTATGTTTCAAGGTTTCTGGATAGAGGTTTAGTGAAACACTTTGGATCAAGGGTTATAGTCCCCTGCAGCTCCAGGGTGTTCAGATAAGGGTCTAGGATCATCTTTTTTTTTAATACTGAGTAAATGCCTTCTTGCTTTATGTCTGATTTTAAAGTTTGACAGATGATAAGGAGAGCTTTTATTACAGTTTAATTGCAGAAATCAGTTAACTGTTCTTGCCATCTCTTTGCACAGCATCACTGCTACAGCTGCCAGTATTGGGGCTGCAGGCATTCCTCAAGCTGGACTGGTCACCATGGTCATTGTTCTCACATCAGTGGGTTTGCCTACAGATGATATCACTCTTATCATCGCAGTGGACTGGTTCTTGTAAGTATTTTTTATTGTTAGAGGCTTAGACCACATTCAGAAGTGAAATAGCCAGGCACATTGAGGCTATACTGCACTGTTTTGCTCTGGAAGGCAGTTGGAAACAAGTGTTAAAAAGAATCACTATTTCTTGCTAGTAAGTTATTTTCTTAGAGCAGATGGTGAGGGGTTTTGCTTAATTATGGTTCCTTTTGCATGCAAATTTTACATAGAAACCTGTATTGTTCAGATACTAAGAAAACTTTCAGACACACTGTTATTAAAAAAGCAAAGAATTGCTTTATTCTTTTATTTTTTGTAGAATGACAATGAAAACTTTTCACTAAATCAGACCCAGATCTGAATCAGATCCAACCAATTCATTGCAGCCTTGCTGACTATCTAATCTAGGAAAGGTTCATCTGTCTACCCCATGAAAGCAGAAATTAAAAATAATTGTGTAACTAACAGCACAAAGTATTGCCCCTCAGTTTTTCCATTCGTCTATCTGTAGAAGATGACAGGCACCTTTAAAAATATATACCTAGGTCCAGGAAATAAATGAAAGAAAGTCTTTTTCCAACCTCTATTTCATCTAACATGTGTTATTTAGCCTTTCTGGGGGCTTTTACCCTTCAATCTTCTCAAGTGATCTCTGAAATAGGTTGCCTTGTGTTGTTATCAGAACATAATGCCTTCAAGTGGTTATCCAACCACCTGATGTAGGTAGGTGGGTGCTTTCCTACTGACACTGCCAGTCACTCCTTGTCAAGCTGCCCTCTGCAACTGCTGGGCAGAGCCCTCTGAGAGGGATGAGTTTTTGTGGTTTAATTTGAGTCATTCCTGCACAGTTCCACCCTAAATTACATATCATATTTTATGGTCAGGAGACAATCAATGTAAAGGTAAAACAAGGTAAAGGTAAAACAAGGTAAAGATTAACAAGGTAAATTCTTGCTAGCTTACACGTTTAGAGGATATAAAGCCAAACTCTTGATACCCAAGAGTATCAAAATGCTGGCTCCAAGAAGCCATATGCTCCCTTTGCCATCCTCATCACACGACCATTTCTTGCTGTGAGGTTACTAAGAGCATTAGCACATTTTGTGACTCCACATCCTGCTGTATTTGTTAATGTCTGTAGAAGAAATCATGGCATTAAGAGTTCAGATAAGTGAGTGTATACAAAACAGGTGACTCACCTGGTACCTATTTGAGGGCCATTTTGGCACCTAGTCTGCTTGCTTCCCTGAGCAAGGGATGGAGTCACTCACTGCCTTTTCCCTAGGGATCGCCTTCGTACCACCACCAACGTCTTGGGAGACTCCATTGGAGCAGGAATTGTTGAGCATTTATCACGGCATGAGCTGAAGAGCAGGGATGCTGAGATGGGCAATTCCGTGATAGAGGAGAATGAGATGAAGAAACCATACCAACTGATCTCGCAAGAAAACGAGAACGAGAAGCCAATAGATAGTGAAACCAAGATGTAGGCTAGAGAAAGCGTGAGTTCAACACTGCAAGTGTGGGAAAACACACACTTTTTCCGGCGATTTATATCTTGAATTCACCAACTTCATCTATTCCTTGATTTCTCCCTTTATGCTCGCACTGGAAAGAATTAATGAAAATATATTCCAAACTAGCAGCGATCATGGTACATGTTGGCTTCCCACTTAAAAAAAAATTAACAGGCAACAACACTGGTCCTGCTAGACATATGCTAACTGGGGATAAAAAAAGAGATTGTGTATATGTTACTCAGTCCTGTGAATCTTTTTTTTTCCTTTTTTTTTATGAACTGGAAAGTAAAAAAAGATAACAGAACCTGAAAATGGTTTTATTTTTTTAAATACCTGTTGCAAAATTCCTAACATCTATAAACACACAATCAACCCTTCTAACTTGATAACTGCATCCAGCTAAGTAAATTAACAGGACTTTTGCTATTTTATCTGATTTTGTTTTTCTCTAGTGTTATATTATTGTTCAAATACTAGCAGGAAAATAAAAAGCAGGAGATTAATCGAGGGGATAAAAAGGGGGAAGATATATAAATAAAGAAAAGAAAATACCCCCAAATCAGCACTTTTACCAGCTGAGATGAAATATTTCTGAGGAAGTTATTTTATCTAGACAGTTTTTTGAATTAGATTCAGCTTATCTTTATAAAAATATAGCCTAGTTGGCCCCCCACTGACTCACAAGCATTTACATATGCATGTATGTGCTTCCAATCTGGATTTGCTCCCTTAATTTCAACATCACAACCCAGTTAAACAATCTGTGTGTGTGTTTGTAGGAGCAAGGCCCTGGTCTGGGACAGAAAATGTGTCTTCATCTCTGGATGAAAAAATTTGCACGCTCTGGATGCACTAATGAGCTACTTAATAAGCAATTATAAGAAGGCAATGCCAGCCTTCCACAGAAGGTGCAGAGGGTGAGATGTTCAGCTCCTAAATGGGCTGCATTCTGAATCTGAATCCCTGAGACCAGCAGAGGTTTTCTGGTTGGAAACCTCCCAAATTCATGATCCACTAATAAATTATAGAAGTACGAACTGGATTTACATTTTGCCATCTGGAGAAGGCTCCCTGTCTTAATGTGAATTTTTAATTCCTAGAAAGTTTACCAGTAGCACCTGAAAAAGAAGAAAAAAGCCTTTAGAAAATAAAATTAATGGATGTTTTCGTATTTTATTAGGAAAATATATGCAAATTGAAAAATAATAAAAAATACTATAATATATGTTGAAATTTTAATGAGAAAGGATTTTTTAAATGAAATATTGTAGGTAAATTTCAGGGAATAGATATGGAAAGAATGAAAAAAAGAAAACAATGCACTTGTAATACAGTGGCTCTTTTGCTGAAGATTATTCCCTGAAGAAGTCCTTTTCTAGAAATACAAATGATGTACTTTTTCCCTTTTGCCTTGCGTTATTAGAGAGGTTAGACCAGAAAGCTTTATAATGAAGATGCAGCTGAGAGCAAGAAAAATAATAAATGGACAGGCACAATAATTTTCAATTATCTGTTTTGTGGAAATATTCAGCTTTCTTCCTTATTTGCCCCCTTGCCAAAATAATTCTGATGACAGAAATGAAGGATCCCTTTGCATTGTCCCATTCAAAAAACATTCAATATGTTGCATTTGTCACTTAAAGTCCATCAAAAAGGTGTACAAGTAACTGTAGTGGAAATGTTAGCATGCTGGTCAAAGACAAACCTTTTCCCTGGCAAGACTGGTTTTTTGGGACTGAAAATTCCTGTCAATCTTCTCCAGCTGAGTAATTCAGAAAATATGAGCAAGAACTCTCAAGTGAATGAAGTGAGCAGGGTTTAATATAGGTTACTGAGCATCAAACCAAGAAAGCTCTAAATGAATCTCTAAATGAATGACCGAAAGAAAATATGGGTTTTTTTCATTTTTGGTTTTGTTTTGGTTTTTTTGCTAACAGAATGCAAATCTAGGATACAGACAGGCATTTTCTGATATATAATTAGAGATATTTTTATATAGATACTGTATTCAGAATGTGTGTATAAACATTAACTGTAGAATTTATGGCATAACATTTTAAATTTTTGTTAAGATTTTGTTTGGAAATACATTGCAAAGACAATGTAAAAGGCTGTCTTTCTATGACATCAGCTGAGAAAAATGAATTGTGTCACAAAGAATGTGATCTTTTTTATACTAACTTTGTTTCTTATGGAAATCAGGTATTATAGAAAGATTCCCTTCCCCATCCCTCACTGGTTCTGCATTGGTATGCACCCAGAGTGGATTGAGAAACATTACTTTGTAGATGTATTTTCAATAAAAATAGTTTTACATTACTGCTTTTATTGTGATTTAGACTTCTTTCAAAGGCTCTGTAACACAAGCTTTGCACAATCCCAGAGATGAGGAACTCATAGTATGGGATTTCAGGAATTACAGGCCATTTTGTACAGCAGGGCTTTGAACAGGGCTTCTTCGCTACAAATACTTACTCAGTTTCATGATCAAAAATAAAGAAGTAAATGGTGGGAGGCAGAAATATTAAGAATTAAAGGAACCAGTGTTTACCCCGCCAAAGTTCATTCAAATTCAAGTTTATAAATGTGTATTAATGTCTGAATAATCTAAAAAACCCAGAAAACTAAAAAACACACGAAGTCAACAATAACAACAAAAAAAGCATAATTAGATGATCCAACCCCAAATTCAGCTTTGTAACATTACAACCTTCATAGCCAATTCACTATTATGCCCATGAAAGTTGTTTATGATACTGGGTTTATTTGGCAAAACCTTCAGCTAGCAGTTATCATCTAATGAAAGGGAATATCTCATGAGAGGCACTGAAAAGGTATAGAAGATACAGGCTGAACCACTTGCATCTGGGAAGTTGTGTTGCTTGGAGCAAATGGAGACAGCAGGGAGAAGTCCTGCCTTCCTGAGCATACTTCAGCAAAACACCAAACTGACCTCTACCAGTACATCTGTGGTGCTTTAAGTGTAAACAAATTTTGTGAAAAAAATTGGAGATGAAAAAGGTTCAGAGAAGGCATGGTGTTACAGGGCACATGGAACATAATTTTAAACAATTTTATTTCTAGTTACATGCATTTTCATTCACCGGATCCAGGTAGGTATCTTTGTGTCTCTGGAACTACTGTCATGATGGAAAGAGTGTAAAGAAAGAGGGCTAGTGTATCACAGAATCATTTAGGTTGGAAAATACCTCCAAGACCACTGAGTCTAGTCTTTGATCAATATTTTGTCAACTAGACCATGGAGTGCCATGTCCATCCTTTTCCTGAGCACCTCCAGGGATGATGACTCCAACATCTCCCCGGGCAGCGAGTTCCAATACCTGACAACCCCTTCTGTGAAGAAATAAATATTTCCTGATGCCCAACCTGAACCTCCCCTGGCTCAGCTTGAAGCCATTTCCTCTCATTCTGTCACTTACCACTTGGGAGGAGAGCAAAACCCTGTCTGGCTGCACTCACCTTTCAGGGAGCTGCAGAGAGCGACAAGATTCCCCTTGAGCCTCCTGTCCTCTGAATAAGCACCCCCAGCTCCCTCAGACACCCTTCACACCACCTGACCTCCAGACCCTTCCCCAGCTCCACCGCCCTTCTCTGGCCGTGCTCCAGCCTCTCACTTGGAGATGTTAGTGGCACGGTGGCCTTGCTTACTCTGCCGTGCCCTCCTGCCGAAGCGAGATCTCTGCTGTTCCATAACTTTTCAGCAGTATTTTCATTTAGAAGTTGCGGGACAAACCAGCATTGCCGTTCTCAGGCAAGAATTCGTGTCTCTGTAACGGTGTGTGGCCAGTGAAAAGCAAAGTGATTATGCATGTGGAAAATGAACTCCTGGCACAGGAGAGTGTTTCTTCTGAAGGACTGAACTCGCACAAGTGACATTTGTGTTCCAGTGCAGGCACAACAGACCAGAAATTTAAGGCATTTTTTTTTCAGCTAACCCTTGCTAGTTTTAATAAAGTTACAACAGAAGTGGTACTGAAGAGTGTATCTTGCTTCTCATGTGATCAACAGTGTCCTGGTTGGGATATCAGTGCATGACCAGCTTGGTTCTGGTGTGATCAGCCATTCCCCAGGACATGACAAGAATTCTAAGGTGGACTGAGAGATCACTACCTGCCTGGATTTCCCTCTTTCTAAAGGGATTGGCTTATCCTGGAAGGATAAGGTGGAAGAAGATTTCCACATGTCCATGCAAAACTGGAAACTCAGGCTTGCAGCATCAGCGAGGCAACAAGATTTCTACAGATAACAGAGAGCAGTAGTCAGGGGATATAATCCTTCATGATGAGCCCTTTCCTTTCCCCCTTCCCCCACCCAGCTCCTCAGGTGTCTCTGAGACACACAGACAGACATGTCTAAAATTCCAAAATGTTAAGACAGGAGTACCCGCATCTCCAACCAAAGTTTCTCTTGAACATGCCTCATTACACAACTAGGGCTGCACAAATAATTGATTTTTCACTTCAGTGATTGAACTGAAAAACTGGGGAGAATAATTCTTCCAGGGAATCATTGAAACAACTTTTTGTCGCTTAAAAAAAAACCTATCTCACTTTTAGATTGCTTTTACTCTATTTCAAATTAAAACAAACTCAGCTGTAAAATGAACTGAACTTGGAAATAGAATGTTGAATCATTTTGTTGGGAAAATGTCAGAATGAAATGGTCCAACTTTTCTATAATATCTCCTCACTTTAAAGCCAATTTTATTTATAGAAGTTGGCACAGCTTCACAAGCACTTGCCTCAAAAACTGCATTTTTCAGCAGTATATTTTTATATTCATGCTTTCTCTTTGTTCTTTACAACTTCCTTTCTCCAGACATTGCACATTTTTCTGGTATTCCCGATTACTTAGAGTTTATTCTTCATTGTACTATTAGCTTTTTTTAGAGCTTTGATACTTGATTAAAATGATAAAAAATGAACTCTCCACTGATATTTGCCCACTATTGTTACTATTTCTCTGGCTCCTAAACTTGTGTTCATTTTCTGCATCATTTCTTTTTCAAAATCTGAATCGGTTTCCCATTTTCTACAGTACCACATTCCTCTTTCCATCTGTCCCACTTGGTCTCATGGCTTTACTCATTGTTTTCACAGCTTCTCCATCAAGAGGTCCCCCACAACAGGTCCCCACATACCCAGATTCGGGTCTCAGGAGTATTCTCAGTTTTCAACATGACTCAGCCTTTCTGAGTTTTGGTTCCTGACCAATGAAACATGGGAACAGCATTGCCCTGGCAGCAGGGATTCTCAGGGAACTGAGATTGTGGAGAGCCTGTGCAATGGGGCTGACACAGACACCTGGGCCAAATCTCAGGGATCATCCGGACCCTGGAGGTTTGTGTAGTATCCCTGCACTTCCATCTCCTGTGCTCTAGTTACTTGGGTGAATGTAAGAATTAACTCTACCCTCTCTTCAAAACAGAAATTAGATTATTAGTTCTTCATAATTATACCTAAAAACAGGCCAAATCATGTAGTGCTCCCTGGCTCCTTCCACTGGCAAAAAGACCATGAGTAGCAAAGAGAGAAGGATAAAATAATGGTCTGAGTTGGATTTCAAGCAAATATATTCAGAATAACAGTAGTAATTTTGGCAGAAGGTGACTGTCATTCTTCCCCTCACAGGTCTTGCAGTTCACCTTGCTCGTAACCTGCAGTCCCTCTCCTGTTCCAACCCCGCTCCTCTCCCAGGCAGCAGCCCCTGGCCATGCCAAATTGCTCGGTGGTTTTGTGATAGGCACAAACGGGGACTGGGATGGGACCACCCAGCTTGCCTTCATTCGCAGGCTCGGCCGGGATGTAAGCCCGAGTCTCCAGAAGAAAAAGCCGACAGTACTAACCCACTGTGCCACTTAGGCTGCACAGCGCAAAGGAGCTATTCAGCGCCTGCCAGCGCTTCATTTTGAGATGTTCTGTGGCTCTGTAACAATCAGAGCTCAAAACCCGCAGTTTCCCAGCAAGGACTGCCAAATTTTCTGTCTCGCTGGATTATGCTGCCATCGTGTGGCAAATGTTTCTTACCAGGCACATTCTGCGTCCAAGTAAAAAAGTTAAGCTAAATGCTCTGATGAACACTGGAGCGCAGCACTTAATGTATTGAGTGCTGCATTCAACATTTGTTCAGTTGCAGAATTTTGTTATTGTTGCTATTATTACTACTATTATTATGCTTACTTACATAAAGGATATACTCGATCATCTTGTCCTCTGACACAGCCTCTGAGAGGTTTAGTGTAACACTGTCATTCTCACACTGATTCTTTGGTTTTTGTGTTCATTGTCTCTGCTTTCTTTGAGCATCCCTCAGGCAAGACGAAAGTGTCTTGGGGAAAATGTGTGCCGAAGTTCCCAAAACATTCCCTCGTGTGTATGGACTATTCTGCCAGCACAGCAGATTTCACAGAGTGCTAATCTGCCTTCCAGTCTCAGCTGTTTCTCTTTGAAGGGCTCTCTCTTGTAATCTGATGTACTCCAAGGTTTTATGAAAATGGTAGATTTGCACACTTGGAACCTGTACCTGCCAAATCACGTCCCTGTTGAAGCGTGTTGAGTGTCCTTAGATACAATTCATGTCAAAAGGGTGAGGAGCAGCTGAGGGAGCTGGGGGTGTTTAGCCTGGAGAAAAGGAGGCTCAGGCTGCTCTTATCATCCTCTACAACTGAAAGGAGCTTGTGGAAGGGGAGGGGTTGGTCTCTTCTCCTGGGCAACAAGGGACAGAATGAGATTAAATGACCTCGAGTTGCACTAGGGGAGGTTTAGATCAGATATAAGGGAAAATTTATTCATGGAAAGGGTAAAGCATTAGAATGGGCTTCCAGGAAAGTGATGCAGTCACCATTCGTGAGTTATTTTAGAGCAGTGTGAATGTGGCACTTGGGGATATGGTTTAGCCATGGACTTGGCAGTGCTGGTTTAAGGGTCAGACTCGATGGCCACAGAGGTTTCCAACCCTTCTGTGATTCTGTGAAGCAAATGCTATGTGGCATCTGGCTGGGGCCTAAGCTGTTCCCTTACAAACCAGCAGCATGGCCAATACTTGCAGTGCTAGCAGTGTATTGCAAACTCCTGGAGACAGAATTGGCAGAATTTAGCCTACACTGTCTTCAGATTCATTTCCAGCACTTAGCACCATCTAAAAACATCCCATGACACAAAGAACCAGAGCACAAAGAAAAAGAGTTCAAAATCACTATTTTTAAGACAGACTCAAAAGGACTCAGGTCATGAGTTTGAAAATTAGGTATCAGTAATACTGAATCCTACTAAAGTTACATCCTTCCAAAGTTAGTCCATAAAATATTGATCTTCCTTGCAATTACTATCTTAGTAAAGGCAACAGATCTTTCACAGTTCAGCATTTATCAAACTACTATGAAACAATTATCAAAAAGTGCACTGTCTGCTAAAAATACAAATAAGTATTTTAAAATTGCAAATATAATTCCAAGAACATGGGCTGGACTTTGTTCACTGCCAGCACAAAGCAGCTCTTCTGTTTCAGAGCCATCACCAATAAACTGCAGTCAAGCTTCATTTGCTCCCTCTTTCCTTTCAATTCATTACTTTCCACAGTGTACTTTAGTCTGGTGGGTAAAGCATTCCCCAAATATAAGCTCAGCTGTGAACACAAGAGAGGGAGAATTGAAAGGTTAAAAGGGTGCAGGGGAGATATTGGGAACAAGAGCACCAACTCCGACTCCCTGCCATGGTAAGATATTAACACAAACCCACTCAGAACATGAGCAAACAGGAAAATATTGCTAAGCAACTGATAGGATTCCAGCAGAGAGAAAATCTGTGTCAGGGAAATCTGTCTCAGGGACCTCCTGGCCTTCTTTGGGTGCGCTAGGGGGGAAACTAGCTGCACCAGTGGATGCAAGTATCTCAATTTTCAGGAAGCTACAGATAATGTGCTACACCAAAGGCTAGTAGAGAAAATAAGTTGCCATGAACTGAAAGATAGGTCCTTTATTAATTTAAACCCTGTTATAAGATGAGAAACAAGTGGTGGCATTTAACTAACACTTCTCAGTAAGAAGCATTTAAAGTGAGTCCACACAAAAAATGTTTGGGGACTAATTTTATTGAACAGTTTTGTCAATTCCTTGGACAAAAAATTTGCAGTGCCAATCTCTGTAAGTGATAAAATAACATCTTGCTTCCCTAAAGCAGTTGTGTTCCTTGAAAACGGCATCAAATTCCAGAAGTGGCCCACAAATCTGAATGGGTGAAAGTTTTTCAGGTCATCTTCCCATAAGAAAAAATACAAAATTGTGCCCTTATGGGAAAAAAAAGAATTCTAAATGGCAACTACACAACGCTGAACTCAAAATTAAAATTAGAATCTCAGAGTTGCTGCTGTTTGCTGGAATCAATGAACAGCCAAAATAAAGCAGCAAAATGCTGGGAATCACCAACCAAGGTACTCAGAACAAGGAGAAAAGAGGACATAATTTTTCTTCTAGGTAAGGTCCTTGGTGCAGACACACCTCAAATCCCTTAGGATGTTTTGAGGAGGATGTAGAGAAATTAAGAGAGCTTCACAGACATGAATACAAAGTAAAACATTCACAAGAGATGATGCAAAAATCTGGGAGATACAAAAAAGTTTTTAACTGCAGAAGCTGTATGATGAAGTAAAACAAAAACAAGAAGGAAACAGATAAAGTAAAGGTAGAACTGTTAATCACCATATCAAACAACACCAGTCATAGGGGGAACTGGGCAAGTACTTTAAAGTAGAATTTAAACTGGTTAAGGAGTACAGCTTTACAAAGTGGGTAGGGAACTCTGAGGCAACAGCATCAACAGGTTCAAAAAGAGATTATATACACTCAGAAACAGGCCTAAAAGAGGTACTAAAAGAGTAGTACTAAGGAAGGACACAAGCCCCAGCACCCTTAATACAACAACTTTGAAAGGTAGTGAAGCCACCCAGAGAAGTGGCAGCTCACATGCTTTCACAAAACAGTGTCTCCATTGCTATGCAGTGAGAAAATTCTGGTTTTAACACAACAGTGGTCTGATCTTACAGGAGATTTCTAATGTGTTCATTTTTTCCATCTCTCCAACAACAGCAAGAATTTGGGCAACATAGCACAGCTCATTCTGTTATCTGCTAATAAGTATTCTATGACACAGTAATTCCTTCAGTGACTTTCCACTTCACCAACACATTCCTGAAAGTTATGCATCTTGCATAAAGTAGTCATTCTGGAGCTGCAAATTGATGATTCATATGTTTCAGGAAAAACTATTTTCTGCCTTCCCACTTGTGATATTGTGTGTGCTCGTGTGTAAAATCTGCTATCCTCCTCCTTTGCAGCATGTTCCAAAATTCCTTTGTTAAACCTTTTACAGAACTTACATGACTTCCCCAAGCACAGACCTCTCCTCTAGGCTTGGAGCAGCAAGACCCATTCCCAAGAGCTGCCAGTATGAACCATTATGCAAGAAATACCAGGTGAGATGCTGAATAAAATGTCACATCTTCTCATCTCTTGCTTTGCAGTTCCTTAATCAATTTCAGAAAATCCAGTGAGGCAGGATGTAAATTTACACTCTGCTGTTTTCCAGGTGGTCCATTTATGCAGACAGAGTTCTAAGTCTGGAGCAGGGGGACTTCAGCTCATTTACATGCAGTTTCCCAAAGCACTACTTTTGTTATTCTTATGCTTCCTCCACTGTATGCAATATTCTTAAAGAATTTGCAATTCTCTTAAAGAGCTCATGAAATTACTGGGACTATGGGAAAAAAACCTCTCCAGAAGCCAGAGTTTTTTCAGATTCATTCCACTCCTTTGATTGGAGAAAGCAAATAGATAAAGAAAGACAGAAACCTGGTGAAGTAATTAATCTCTTAATGAAAGTACTGTTAGAACCAATTGCTTGAAAAGCTCTATTTAAAATGTCATTAATACAAACTATTTTTAATAAACTAAATTATTATTATTACTTTACAACAGAAATTATAATTTTAATGTTCTTGTTCAAACATTTTGTGGATTTTCATCTTTGGTTAGCAGGTCTTTGAAAGCATTTGATTAAAAGCAGGTTACTTAGAAAACCTAGCATTAAGATATGTAGAAATGGCATACATAATGTGATGCTGCTGTTATAACCAATGTGCCAAGTGTATGGGAATGTGAGACTTGTGATTTCCTCCCCTGAGCATGTGGGGATTGTAAATAGTTATAATCCAGTCTTGAAGACATCATTCCTTGGCCTGACTTAAGCCAAGATTAAACATACCTTCAGCTGATATCACAGAACAAAGCACTGATTTATAGCAGAGTACAAAGGATAGAAGCTCAGTTCATTTGATTTCTTTCCCTTTTTGTCTCTCTCCTCCTTTACTCAGTTTTCTCTCCTGACTCTTATTCTGGAGCTCAGACTGATGGGTTTTGTACATTCAGGTACATTGCCTGTTAAGCAAGAGAGCTCCTGGAAGTCCCTCTCAGACACTGGGCAGTAGATAACTATCCTTGTGTCATGAAATCATTCGAGGTGAGAAGCAGCTAGAACAAGAATTTGTTGGCTCCCACGTGCTAGAGATTTTGTGATTTTAAGTTCACTAAGCCAGTGAGGCTCGGCTTTCAGCAGAGTGCTTTTATCCAGAAGCTGCACAACACTGAGAAGTGCAAAGGAAGCTTGAGCAGTAGATGTGACACAGAGCCCTGCAGATAAAGCAAGTCCAGAGCTGGGAGCTTGTTTCCACATCCCTTCCTTAGGTGAATTGTAGTCTTTGCCAGGATGAAATCAGCGCTGTTCAGGCAGGGTGAATCCTGCTTTCTGCCTGACACCTAGTGGTCCCAAACTGAAACATCGTCAGCAGCTCCGGACAGCTTTTCGTCGAGTTTCCTGTTTGGATAGTATGTGCTCAGTCATGAGAAAAATCTACTGGCTTATGACCTTTCCTAGCATTTTCCTCTGAAGATTATTGTATCAGTCTTTTAATCTGAATTCTGCTTACTTTTCAAGTGAAGCAAAAAAATTAAATGAAGTGTAGAGATGTCAATTGATTTTTAAGACAATTACCTGACATGGGCATTCCTCGTGTGTACAAGAGTGTTGTGGAAGGACAACCCTGATACATGACCAGCAAAATAATGGTTTCTACCTAGTTGTCTTGTTCTTAAAAGTAGTAAAAGTACAGATTTTCCTGACTAATTGTGTTACATTTGGAAATGGCACTCAGTACAAGAGATGTGTGAAAATCCAGCTCAGAATTTATGAACCTAATTTTCACTTTTCATTATTCAGATTTAAGGAATTAATATCTTTTTTTAGCTACAATTTTCTAAAAAAAAAAAAAAAAAAAAAAAACAAACAAAAAAAAAACTACCAGTATGAAATGCAGCATCAAAAAAGTCCAAACTCTGAAAAGATGGATAAAAGTAGAAAATAGTTGTGGAGGTTTTCTCCAGAGGGTTAAATAAAAACTGCTCACTGTTTGTCTTTCACTACATCAGTTCAAAAACTATGCAAGAGCAAAAAAGCCTTTCAAGAAAGACAAAACTCCCTTGAGGGCAGAGAGGCCCTGCAGAGAAACCTGGTAAATTAGAGAGGTGGACAATCACCAACCACATTTATTTTAACAAGAGCAAGTTCTGGATTCTGCACTTGGGCCAGGACAGCCCTGCATGAACACACAGACTGGGGAAGGAGGTGCTGGAGAGCAGTGCCATGGAAAGGGACCTGGGGCTCCTGGTCAATGGGGAGCTGAACAGGAGCCAGCAGTGCCCTGGCAGCCAGGAGGGCCGGCCCTGCCCTGGGGGCATCAGGCACAGCATCACCAGCCGGGCAAGGGAGGGGATTGTCCTGCTCTGCTCTGAGCTGGGGCGGCCTCACCTCGGGTGCTGGGGCACCTTTGGGTGCCACAGAGTAAGAAAGATGTGAAACCATTAGAGAGTGTCCAAAGGAGGGCAGTGAGGGTGGTGAAGGGTCTGGAGGAGAAGCAGTGTGAGGAGTGGCTGAGGTCTCTTGGTCTGTTCAGCCTGGAGGAGACTGAGGGGAGACCTCACTGCAGCTACAACTCCCTCACGAGGGAAGAGGAGGGGCAGGCACTGATCTCTGCTTTTTGGTGACCAGTGAAGAACCCAAGGAAATGGCCTGAAGCTGTGTCAGGGGAGGTTTAGGCTGGGTATCAGGAAACTCCTACTGTTCATTCTTCAGAGGGTGCCTGGGCATTGGAAGAGGCTCCCCAGAGAAGTGGTCACTGCACCAGCCTGACAGAGTTCTAGGACACGCAGCACAGGGTGAGACTCTTGGGCTGTGCTGTGCAGGGGCAGGAGTTGGACTTGGTGACCCTGATGGGTCCCTTCTAACTCAGGGTATTCTGTGATGCCTTGATTCTATGAAGAGAAATTGTACTGGAGGAATGGAAAGTCTCCCAGCTGATAGGAAGAAGTAGACCTCACTAGAGTGCTGCTAAAGAAGAGGCCTAGACCTCCATAAAGTGTAAAGGTGTGTCATTTATGTCCTCCTCTAATGAAGAAGCAAAGTTGCAGTCCATGGAATGAAAGGCTGAAAATTCACACATTGCAGTTAGTTACTTCAGATTATATTGAGGTGAAGATTTCAGCAGGATCCAGGAGTTTCCATGGATTCTGCTGAATACATGCTCATAAAATTCAAGTGTATAAAGACATCAAGAACTTTCTCACTCACAGCAGATAGAATCATTTGTAAATTTTTGTAAGAGGTAGAAATTCTTTTCTCTCAGGACATCTACCATTCTCCTTTTGCTGAGTAGGAGAGAAATCCCCCAGGAGCACTTTAGATTACATGTTGTGTTTAGAAGTTTTGTACTTTCTCTGAAACTTTATCTTGCGAAAATCAAATTACCAAATGAGATGGACCCTGGAGGTCTGATCCGGGATGGCAGCCCTCATCCCAGTTACCACAGCAGCATGGGAAAACAAAAGACATTTTTGTTTATTAATGGAGGACAGGAAGTCAAGGAAGCGACAGACCTCCTACCATGATAGCAACCCATATATCTCCTGTCATGAATTTGCCAAGCTCTGTTTTAAAAGCAGTTAGGATTTCACTTTTTACCTCCACCTTTATAATCAGGAAGCTGTTTATTAAAATACCCAATGGTTAGGAATTTCCTTTTTGACATCCTATTTTTTATAATTATTTGTTTCTGTTCTGTATGCTTTCTAGCACATAAGTACCTCTTCTCATTTCCCTCGTTGACTTACAGGTTTTCCTTTCAGCCTTTTTCTGGACTAAGCAAACCTTTTCAGATTATTCCCATGTATTTCTGCTCCCCTGATTGTGCTTCTGAGTCCTTACCCTTCTTGCATATAGGTGACCAAAACTGCAAATGGTATTTCAGATGAAGTTTGGGATGCACAATTAACCATTATTCTTTCTAATAGCTACCAAATACTTTACTGACACACCCCAAAATCTCATTTACCGTCTTACTAGCATCTCATTCTCTCTACATGAAGTCATCCTTTAAACATTTTCAACTAATTATCTCCAAATATATAGCAGAAATCCTTGTTATGTCTCCCTAAGAGCAATGACTTTGCACTTTGCTTAAATGAATTTCATTGCATTGCATCAGTACTTGAATTCTTTTTATCTCAAAGTCAGTAACAGAATTGTTAAGACTGGCTACAAATGAGATACTTTACCAGTACCTCCCTCACCTTCAATGTCACTCTTTTCCTCTTCAGAACTGTCTCAAACTCGTGCACAGTTCAAACAAATCTTCTTCAATTTACAGTTAACAGTTTTCTTTAAGACTAGATATTATGTTGAATATTAAAAAAAAAAAAAAAAAAAAAAGAGAGATCCAGTAAATTATTCTTGCCAAGAAAATTACTTGTATTTAGGAAGAAAATGATGTGTCAAGTTTTCAAGTTTGGATTGATCTGTACCTCATGAGTTTACATTTTATCTTTCTTCACTTAGCCCCCACACCTCATCTCACCTCATCTCCTCCGACTTCCTTCTGAGGTTTGCCAAGTCTTGCATTCTCCCAAGCACAGCCTGGGCTTGGTGTCACATCCATGGGGCTTCAGAGGGATCTGTGCAGTCTGGACAAGATCAGCACAACCAACACTGTCTTTGACAGATTGACCTGCTTTCAAAAACTGTCATGGCTGTAAAAATCTTCACAATTAACCCAATGTAACACTCCAGTTAGAAGTGTCTCCTACTGTTCATTCCAAGCCCTCTCTGCAACAAAAAGTGCTGATTTATATTGGTTTTTTTTCACAAGAGAGAAAATTATTGATCAACATTTTATAATAGTCTTTCTACATGGATGGACTGTGGCTGTTTCACTGTCTTCTTCCTTGATGTTCAAACAACCCCACTATCTCAGCCCATCTCAATAGCATGTTTTACATGTGTGTATTTTATTTCATATCTTTCAGGGATTTTCTCTAATTTGTTCAATAAAATAATTTTAAATAGCGATCTATTTATTATGTTTTACCTAAAATCAGGTAGTTCCTGTTTCAAACATGAATGAAACTTGATAACTTGTACAGTGAATATTTGTTGTACAACAAGTGCACAGGGGCATATGTGCTCATACAAATAAATATACACAAAATGAGCTGTATTATGAAGCAAATATTTAACTGGGTACTGATCAAATAGATGGACCTGCTGTCCATGTGAAGTATTTATTTTTTTCCTCTCCTCTACATATCTGAAGCCTTGATGCCACAGACTTGAAAAGGTAAGTCTATTCAATCAGTCTACAAAGTTCATTATTACTACTTCATGGTTACTACTTCAAAAGAATTATTATTAACACAGAAAATTTGCATTTTGTAAATCGTTCATAAGGCAGCTAATACACTTGCTACATTTCTGAACAGCACAAAATGTCTAACAGTTTCTATGGCAGTCAAAACTATTCAAAGAATATTCAGATAAGATTTTAGTTGATTCACAACTTCACACTTGCAGCCTTCCTTCAAGAGCCCATCACAGGGCTAACCAGCCATGAGTGCCTGCTTGGTCACAGAGTACCCTGTTTTTTCTGGAAGAGAGAGATCCCTGTCAATTGCTGCTCAGCAGTTGTGTAACAGTGTCTGCCCACAAATTTTTCATAATTCCATGTAAGATAAGATAGATACTTTGATCCCAGGGTTCCATTTGCAATACAAAAGAGATGTTCAGGAGATTGTGCATAAAAAAATGCTCACATAAAAAAAAAATTAGAATACAAACACTTAGGGACTTTTCTTGAGAAACCCAAGCCTTGTCATGCTCCAAGATGTCCCACCCTGTGCTGAAGGGATTCCTAATGTTTTTCCCATTAAGCCTTTCCCCAAGCAGAATCCTTAGTAAAATACAAGCTCTTTCTAGTTGTGGAGGGTTTTTTTTTAAAAGGTCAGTTTATCATTTTGACAGCAAATTTCATCTATCTCACACATTTTTCTGCAGCACTGATTTATTCTTGAGGTTCTGCTTTCTATTCTAATTCAGATACTAAACTATATGTTTTGGAGTTTTTCTTTCACTCCCTTCCATCAAAGAGGTAACTAATCCCTTGCTGTCAGCTCCAGAAGCATTGTTGCATCAGTTTGCAGGCTTGAATTCCAATCTTGTTTGAGCAGCCACGATGAAAATCTGATGCAAGAGACACTGCCCATGTGGCAGCTGTACCTTATTAGCCACTTGTTAACATTAACCCCTCTGTTTATCTGTCTCAGCAAATGCTGCAATCCCCACCCCTACTCTCCTGTGCTGCTCAATGACAGGAGGACTTTCAGCGACTTGCTCTCATCTCACCTTCTGCTACCCTGTGTTTAAAAGAAACAAGCTAGAAAGGATGTTGTCCTGCAACAATCACAGGTCAGAATGAGGATGTGTTCCAGTCCCAGGTAGCTTTTCAAGCTTCCCACTTTCTAATGCTCCACGTTAAACAGTGACAGGTTGTCCCACAGGGTTTTAGGAACCTGCGCTCTCTTGGCAACACAGAAGGAAAAGCCTCTGTTTTTTGCAGCTTAAAAGGCTACAGAAACTCTCTCTCTTTGTCATTTGAGAATTCAGAATCTGTCCTATTTGAAAGCATCTTTTGCAAAAAGCCACGAGACCTTTCATATGCTTTTTTCCACTCGTTTCTGAGTCCAACGCTGTCCAACGCTTAGTTTGAGATTGCTGTGGGTCACACTCTGGACTTAACTGCTTACACAAGTAGTCATTTCAGGTATAATGAAAAGCTCAGGGTGGAATTCAATCAGATTTTCCTCCTCTTCCCCTTCCCTTTCTCCTCCCCTCCTGCCCCCCACAGTCACACCATAGGAGCCAGGTCTAATGGCAATGGTCTCACAGCAATGACCATAGGGACTGCAGTATATTTTACTCTTAAAGACTTGTGCTCTGTTTTCCCAGTGATAGGGCTGTAAACACCTCTCTCTCTCCAAAAAGGAAAGTAAAATTGGACCTGAAATGTCCTTTGAGTATATCTCCTCAGGGAAGGAGATTGCCCTGTCCCAGATAAAAAGATTAGAATAGTAGCCATCACTTGAGTTATGTAATGTTTTGTTACCTAAATGTAAGGGACATAAAACCTAGCATTAACACTTTACTCTCTGCCTTCCCTGGCAGTCCTCCACTGAGTATTCCATATTTATTCTTGTTTATGCCTCATATCTTCCCTTTTAGAAAGCAAGTAGTTAAAATTCAATCTGAAATAACAGTTCCCAGAAGTTTCACTTACCTCAGTAATTACTGCTCAGAGAAAGGGAAAAAAAAAAACAAACCAAGTCTCTAAATCCCTGTACTTAGGAAAGTTCCTCTTTGCAGCTGACGTTGTATTTACTGCTATATTTTAATCCAAGGATGAAAAATTAGTCAAATACCAATAACTTTGTTGTCCAGAGGCTGAAAAAGGAAATAATAGAGCAGTTAAATTACTTATTGGAACAGGCTCATGAAACAAATATACCCACCATCTTACTGGCAGCAATATCTTCATTAAAACTCATTTTAGTGTCAGGCAGAGGAAGAGGAAAAAAGGGAGGGGGGATATGAAAGTGAGAAAGAGAATGCAGTAATATTTTGCAGGACATCTTCCAACACAAGAAAGAATATGGAATGTAATTATGTTCATTTTCTGTCAGAGAGTCAGTGCCAGAAGTGGACTATGTTGAATTTCCCTCACATGATCAATGACCTTCTCAGTTCACACCTGAGTGATTTTATAAGGGAAATAAATCATCTTGGTTCGGACACAGAGTAACTCCTGCAAAGTGGTGAGGAGACAATAGGATATTGTGCTGTGACCTGCACAGGACTAAAGGTGCAGGATCTACCTGTGAGCTTCCAAAGGCCACAGCAACCAGTCAACTGCTCACAATAGTCAACTGCTCACAACTGCTCTATAAAAGACATCAGCAAACTCAGATACAGCCCTCATGCCAGATGTGCCAGCATCCCTTCTTAAGCCAGCACAGTGAGCTTGTTGTTCTGCATGGATCCTGACATTTTCCATGAAACTTTTATTGTCCTCTTGAGCAATAAGTAACTAGCTATTTGAAGAGGCTGTTTGCACATTTCACAGCTCCTCTGTTTTCCTGACTGAAGTAAGTGGCATTTATAACAGGAGAAATCAGATGGGGAAGATTTCTCTAGGCTAAGGATATGCTAAATTATGCTGTCTAAATCTACAAGCAGATGCCTTGAAATTACTAGATTCACCTGGGGAATCTATTTCTGCCAGAAACAACAAGTCTGGCTAAATCTGACCCTTTCAATCTCACTCAAGTAAATACCTCTGTCTTCATAGATTGCTGTGTCCAAATCATGTTTACAGCCACATTTCCCCCACAGAGAAGTTCTTCCATGGTACCTTTGGCTGTTCTGTGAAAATCCAGCTTCTGGCACCAACTGCTTTATAAGTTTTGTACCATCAGATGTGGGAACTGAGCGCCACAAAGCAGCCCCACCCCTCCCTTTCCAGTCCATACAGGATTCATGCATCAAACATTTATTGTCAACTTGGAGTAAGAAATCTGTGCCATGCATAGGTTGGAATCTTTTAATCTCAAAGAGTAATTGTTCAGCCAGCATAAAAACGCAGGAGTCAGATGTAGCACGGGGTGGCTCAGTGAGCAGGGCCAGCAGGGCAGAGCTCTCTGCTCTGACACCTGGGAGAGGCCAGCACTGGTGGGACTGCCCTGGGAATGCTGATTATGCCGCGCTTGACAGAGGTGGAAAACTCATTTTTACAATAGCAACAGAGATGTTACTGGCATCTTTGAAATGCTTTCTGAACATTGGAGATTAATTTGAGCCCTTCTGTTCCTGAAAACGTGTGAAGCAAAATACAAACAAGGCAGGAAAACTGAAACAAACAGCAGAGACAGGGAGTTGCTGCAGTGCAACCCTCCTCATCACCACAAAAATTCCCTCTGGCAATTTCTGACCTTGATACATTCAGGGTGGCAGGATATATAGGTCTCAGGAGCCAAGGGAGCAGATACAGCTTTGTATGTCCCTGAAGACGTCAGCAGGTCTGTGTTTCCAGCAGCATTTCCTCTCAGCCTAGGGGCATAAAAAACCCTATTACTGGCTTCAGAATTAAATGTTAAGAAACTACAGATGATGAATTCATGCTAATCAGCCTCACCCCAAGCATCCAACAACTTTGCATCCCACATATGATGGGAGATGCCATTAATCTCCCATCATTATGCAAAAAGCCTGATAAAACTTTGCTGTGCCTTTAAAATCACCTAAGGTGCAGAGCATAAGAGGGGTTTTAGGACAAATGTAAATTGAAAATAACAGTGGGCTGGGGGATTTGGAGCCAAGGGAGTGGCTGGTGTGGCAAAGAGTAGGGATGACCACAGAACAGAACATGGTGATATTCAAATTCTGAGTGTTGTTATTAGCTGGGTGGAACATCCCTTGCTCAGAATCAGAAACAACAAGTCCTGAAAGCAATACCAGCCCCTACCTCTATGGCCCAGTGAAAGGTTAAAAAGTAGTGAAGTGGTAATGCTAATGCCTGGAAACGTTCAGCAATGTCTTGGAAACAAAGATAAAGAGGTTTGGGTGGAAGTATGTGATCAATGAATTTCATGAGAGCAAGGAGAGAAATGAATGTATGCAAGGAGGGTGGATCAGAGGAACTCGGTTTGTGATCTATCCATATAGAGACAGATGGAGGCATGCAGATCACAAAAAGGTGCCAGTTTAAAGCTAAGATCCTCTCATGTAATTAAGAAATTAGAATGTTCCAACATAGAACACCAAGTTTACCTAGAGCCTAGCTCAGTTTCAACCTCTGTTGATTTTCTTGGGATTACAGTATATATTCTGCCCTGAGAGGTGTTTAATCAGCTGTTCTGTTCAAATAATGGTTTAAGCATTATTCTGTCTCTACTTGTCAACCTCTGTACAGGATTGATCTTGTGGCTACTTCACATCAGAGAGATGGTGGGATTGAAAGCTACACGGAAAATCACCTTGGGGGTTTGGTTTCCTTATTAGAAAACCTGAACAGAGAAACTAAAATTCATTCTGGACCCAATGTGAATCTGCAGTTTTTGCAGTGCAGCTCTATGCCTAGCTTTTCAACTCCATGTCTAACTGCCCTGAAAGCCTTTGCCAAGGCTTTGTGCAGGAAAACACAATTCACATTTTGCATCTATATCAACATTTTATTTATATGACTCTTGTGGGCAAAGACAAGCAGACTTTTGTACACTGTGTGAACTACAGGAAACATGTCTGAGTGCTCTGAGTGCACAACATTTGTAAGGTAAAACAGCTGAATCTGCCTTTTTTCACTACACCATAGTGTAGCTGACCTGTCACCATAGTTATAAAGTTCTTATGTTGTGGAAACAAGATTTATGAAATTCACAAATAATCTAAATTAGCATAAAAGAGCCCTGACAAGCCCATGCTAGTACACAAATGTACTCATTGAGCCAAAGAGCAGTTTTAAAATCTGGTTTTATCACTTTACTCAACAGAGTTGCAGCTCTTTGAAGAGACTGAGAGAAAAAGACACCTCCTGCCAAACTTGCTCAACACATCAGAGAATAAGGTGATAGGCAGCATCTAGAAATTTTAAATTAAGTTAAATTTTACATAAATTGGCAAAATTTAGAATTTCCAGTTTCTGTGTATATGTCACTGTACAATGTTTCTTTCAAAGCAAAGACTTTTTAGGGCATCAAGGACTATACTGGTAATCAAGGACAATACTGATTCAAAGCTGCCTTATGGAGGCTCAGACTGGACATCAGGAGGTGTTTCTCTAGTGGGACTGTGGTCAAACACCAGCATCCTTGAGAGGTGGTCAATGCCCCAAATCTGTCAATGTTCAAGAGGCATTGGACAGTGCCCTGAATAACAGGCTTTAACTTTTGGTCATCCCTGAAGTGGTCTGGCAGCTGGACTGGATGATCATTGTATGTCACTTCCAAATGAATGATTCCAGTCTAGTCTAAAAAAAGAGGGTGCAATCCCTTTGATGTACAATACATGCTTTCTCCAGATTCCTTTCCAACTCTTCATATCCTCCCCAGGAAAAATACACGACAGACAAGTCCGTGGAAGTAAGAAGAATGTTACAGAGAGACTGGTTTCCAATGGGAAGGGACAATTATTTTTGAAAAGTTTGATCAGAGTGTAATCCAACACAATCCATTCCCGATTCCTACTGTAAGTTTTAGCTTCTCCACTAGGGAGAAGACCCATGCAAGACACCTAGAGGAAAGATGTGTGTATCACACACAGAAAAATCAAAAATCCAAATTCTTGGCTGTATAACCTTCTGTACAATGCAGTTAGACTGAGCCTGCTTGCCTGCTTCAGACCAGACGAAAGGATTCATATGTGTCTTGTCTCATTCCTCCTGCTGTTGTATCATTCCCTTATAACTCAGCTCTGGGATCTTTGGCCCCACGGAGTAGTGGCTGCTAGCACTGTACAGGAGGTTGTCCACTGAGGTTGGGTCTCCACTTAATTTCTGTGAGGAACCTTTGGGCACTGAGCATGTGTGGTTCTTACAGCATAAAGAGGAGAAATGGGCAGGCATCACTCCCAATGCATGCTGCTCACTGCATCAAATATATCTTTTGTGGAAAAGCCCACAAGGTTCTTCCCTTACATGGCTGCTGAAGAAAATAAATGTAGTTCCTAGTGTCAAAACGTGGTAGTCAGACTGATTGTCCTTACCCAAACCCAATGCAAGTGCCACACAAAATCCCAGGAGAACAGGAAACCAACAACGTGGTTTTACTTGTTCTGTTGGTCTTTTCAAAGGGTCCTGTTACCACAGATCTCTCTGACCCCAGCCTTTCTACACAGAGGCAAGATTAATCTCATGCTGCAGTAAATCCTAGGCCACTTGGGCTGAAATGAGACACAAGGCAGTATGTTCATGCTACAGGGGCCACAAGGAGGGCAGCTGGCATTTGCAGCCCTTCAGGAGCTGCTGTGTCTCAGGCTGGGGCTGGGTCAGGCTCCCCTGTTCTGCAGCCAGCAAAGCTTTGGGCATTCAGCAGGCCAAGAAAAGCTCTTTGGAAATAAGGAAGAGTGAGGAAGGAGGGAGGAATGACAAGAGGCCAAGTGGTGAGAACACAGCCAGTTGTTGTACAATGGAAATCTCCTGCTGGCTTTAAGCCCAATGGCAGCCACGGTGATTAGTGTTCAGGAGAGGAAACAAAACAGAGGTAGCAGGACGCAAATGCTAAAAAAAAGGAATGACTGTCACTGAGCTAGAGCTAGCTGTTTATTTTGGTCTACTGTTGCACTTACTACTTCAACTAAATCAACTTTACTTGAGCATTCTGTGTAATGGTGCATCTCAGCTGCTGGGCTCTTTCCATTAGGAGCTAAGTGCCTCCTGTGTGGAAGGTGTAGGACTGGCAAAGATGTCTCTTCTGACATGTTCCAGATTAAAGCAACAATCTCAACACAGTTTCTGAAAAGCTTGTCTTTATGGCAGATACTTTTTTTTTCCTAGTTGCATCTGATGCAACATTGCTGGGTTCCTCAGCCCATCTCAGGTGTACTCTGTAACTACCCAAATAAGTGTAACATTGGGAGATGGAAATAAGGTGCATTGCAACACTGATGCTTTACCAGGAATGTCAACACACCTTCCTTTCCCCCGAAAATGCCGGGCGACTTCAAGATTATTTCCATTGCTTTTAGATTTTCAACCTTTGAACTGGAAGCACCCTGGAAAGCACAAATCCTAGGCTGACTTTGTGTGTGAGAGCTGAGGAACAGCTGAGGAACAGCAGCTGTGTGCTGGTGCTCGCATCCTCCACCAGGGCATGCAAGAATTCCATTCCTCCACCTGCTGTGGGGCTGCTCTGATGTATCCCCACCACGAAGTTTGTGGTGACGGGATGGGTGAGAGACCCAAGAAGAGACAAAACCCAAAAATACACTGGAGTCTACTCCGCTCCAAACCTCCAACCTGACTGCAGGCACAAGCATCACATGAGTTTCATCTCATTTTTTCTAATTTTAAAGTCAAATTGGAAATACATGTTTATAAAAAACAGTGGGAGAGGGGGAGAAAAACCAACCAAAAAACCAAGAAAAACTCAACCAACCAAAAAACCCCCAAAAGCAAACAAATGAAAAAACCCACCAGAAAAACCTCAAAAGTAAAGATTTTGACACACAGCACACTTTTTTTGTTTTGACAACCAGCACAATTTTCCACTTTAAAGACTTCACTTAGATGAAATGAGATTTCATTTAGATGGCACATTAGTTTTCTTTTCATATTTAGGCATACCAAAGTAACTTGCTGTTTATCTGAAGTTTTTTTCCTATCAACTATGTGCAAAATGGAGGCGGCATCTCTTTGATCAGAGCCTTGCTTGGCTGCCTCGATGGTCTCACTTTCAATCAGAGGTGGACATTCAGGAGTGATTTTAGGAGCCAGATGTTTTGAAACTCTTCCATGTTCAGATGTGTTTAAACCATTGTCTGTGGTTCTTCTTTTCACAAAAAGAAAATTCCACTGCCTGGAGCAAATAAATAAGTCAAAATACACAACTGCAAGATTAAAAATTTATAGATTGACTAATAAGGAGGAAATTCTATTTTGTTTTCTCACAGAAAGCAACGTATGTAATCTGCTTAAGTGATAGGCGCCTGCTCCCTAACATTGTGCAGAGCCTAGCACATTCCAGCAGCTTCACAGCAGAGTAAAAAATGCATGTTGTAGTGAAATGTGGCACCTTATTGTTGGTTGTTCATCATTTATTTCTGTTTATGCATTCTAGGAAAGTATAAATGAGTACATTTAAAATATCGACTTTCTAGTTGCAATCTGTAGAGAGTTCTGCTAGAGAATGGAAAACTATCTGCAAAAACCAGATTACCACAGTTTATGGCCCTTTATACATATAGCAGAAAACTATTCTCATTATATCTATTCATGTTTTATTGCAAACATGCTGTTTGTGTCATCAGAAAGATGACTATATTGTTATCTTCTCTTTAAAATCAAACTCTTTCTTGTAAATGATTATACTGCAAGGCTATAAGGACAAATGATCATACTGGGAGTTTTTAAGATAGTAAAATGACTACTCTTTATCTCAAAATTATATTTGCAATTGCTCCAACCAAATCTCTATCAATTGAATGATGTTGTATTCAACAAGAGCAGAAAATGCTGTTTAAAATTGAACTGTAATATCATTGTGGCAATAATTGTGTTTTGTCAATTTAATTCCTTGACATGGTATTTCCCTCATGGTATTAAAGGCATTTTAAACTCCCATTTCGTGGGAGTTTCACCACCAGAGGGCAATATGATACGTTCGATTTTACAATTTATATTAAGAAGAAACTTTGAGCTCTAAAACTGTCTTCTGTATTAATACATTTAACAAAACTTAAATGCCTTACCTCATTTATTCAACTTTTTCACCATTTGAATTTTCAAAAAAGGGAAGAAACGGTATTGTGCAACAGTGCACAAAAGGAAAACATACAAAGATAAAACCAGAACATGTGAAAGAAGGCATTCTTTTCAGAAGCAAATTACAAGAAAGAGCACAGAGCATCAATAACATTCTTGTTGTTCCAACTCACTGAATTTTTACTCCAAGGTAGGCGTAAAGTTGAGAATCTAGAAGGAGAAAGAACTGTGATCTTTTGGTATCTTTTCAGGCAAGGGATAGTGTTTAACTGACTGTAACTAAGGGCAAACCTCAGTTGATTCTGAACATCTGTTGATATGTTACAATCAGCTATAACAGCACATAACGTCTTTACTATGCTGGCAAGAATTTTATATTCAGCATCTCTTTATATTGCGTATATAAGTACTGCCTCACAGAATAAACCAGAAGCTGTATGTATTGAAGAGCTGACAATTCAGTTAAACTGGAGAAGGCTGATGTGTAACTGTTCAAAAAGGAGGGAGAGACAGCTACAGGGTACTTAATAGCTAAAAAAAAGAGTGGACAAATTCAGAGATTATATTTATTCTTAAAAAATTATGTCTGGACTTTCCATTTCATGTCATTTTCCTTCCAAGTAATTTGCTTATTTTTTAGGTTTTAAATAAAATTCAGTGGTGAGTTATAAAGAAATACCATTTGAAGGCTAATTTGTAAGAGGATGCTTTTAAAGGCAGAATTTCCTTAATCCAGAAAATAGAATTTTATGCAAAACCAATATCTAGACAGTCTTGCTATCCACTTAAAATCATTTAGGCCAAATGAGGAATGGAAGAGATTTACCCCAATATCCATGACAGAAGCAAGTTCTCAGCTTCTTACATTGAAACCACAGGGTTACCAAGGATTATGAACAAAAGCCCCACTTTGGAGTTCTTCAACATTTGAGACTGTTTAGTTCCAAAAGGAACCGACTACTTTCCCACATATGAAAACTATTACAGAAATTACACTCTCCTTGGTTTCAGTATGGCAACATTCATACTTATCTAATTAAGAAGGCAGAAAGACCTGGCTGGCATCCCTCCCTGAAACTTAGGAAGTGATTACTTGCATGCATGCAGTATAAAATGAGCAACACAAGGTACAGGAATAGGATGCTATCAGTGAGGATGGAAGCCACATCCCACCCAAAGGTTTGCAGGGCTCCCAAATCCTGGTAAAATTGACCACACTTTATGAACATCAGATATAGTAAGTGATTATTTTGTAGAGACAGACATTTCTAGAAAATGGCTTGTCAGTCAAAAGGAAGACAGACAATGAAAATTACTGCAAGCTTTGTGCAGTGGAAGTACGTTCACCAGAGAGAATCAAAAGAACAATAGAAGACAACAGAATTGCAGCAGTGCTGATACTTTTCTTTTAGATATCTTCCATTTAAGAAGACTATTTCTCAAAAAGAGGGGAAACGCCTGAGAAAATAAAGGGGCATTATCTAATTTTGCCAAGGTCACACTGTGAATCAAAGACCTAGGAACAAAATTTTACCTCTGCCACCACCTGGTCTGCTCCCCAAACAATGTTTACTACTTACCTTGCTAAAAGCATTGTTTTCACATGGCACTGGGTCCTTTCACAAAGAGCAATCTGAAACTCTTTTGCACAAGCCATAATCACATCCATCAGGAGGTTCTGCTTCATCTTTATTTGTAATGTGCATTCATTATTACGTTTAATAAGTAAGATACATATGTTCCAGTTAATTCTGGGGGTAGTGCAGGTACATTTAGCTTCTAGATTGGTCACTGTCTGAGCTCCAGCAGATTTGGCAGAGCTTTCACAGACTGCCAGGTTCAACAAGCCTTGCAAGCAGTCTGCAGTGCCATGTCTGGAGAACACATCTGTGTCTGAGCAGCTAAGTCCAGCATCAGAAACAATGGAAACATCACAAACTTGCTGAGACTCAAACGTGAATCTGACCTATATTCTGGTCTCCAGACTCCTCTTGCATTTCAGTTCCACTCAGCAAACTTCAGAGGCCTTGAAAGAGTATGTGATGAGGAGGGGAATAAAGATGAAAGTTATTTACAAACACGGATCTAGCTGGAATTCCACTGCTTATTGATGCTTGAGTACTTGGGCAGGTGTCAAAACAGAGCTGAGATACATCCTCAGGACTCACTTTGATGAGAACCTACTGATCCATCCCACTTTTAACCATCTAGCACCAGTCAGTCAGGGTTTCACCAGCAATGCAGTGGCAGTTGCAGGTGCAAATTCCTTTGTCCCCAACAAAGCACACTATCAATACTCAAATGCAAATCAGGAATTTAATGGCAATACACAGAATGGTTTTGAATGGTCAGAATTTTCCTCAATGGTGCTTAAAGTAAGCACTGAAGGCCAAAAGTGCACTGGAGCATTGTGCTTTGGTTTCTTTCATGTTGGAATGTCGGCAATGCTCTTTCACCTCTGGGGTGCAGTATTGGACAGTTAAAGTAAATGGGAATTCTCTCACAACTCAACAGAGCACAACTGCTACGTCTTCCACACATTATTGATTTTGTAAGATTTAGTTTGACAGTACCTGCTTTTTATTAATTTTAAGTCTGTTTGGAGGAATAATCTGTAACGCTGTTTACAGTTTCCTAATTTGAAGCACTTGATGTTCCTGAAGTATGTCTTAGGTCTCCCATAACCTGGTCACCTAGGGCCAAATAAAGACACTCATTGTAGACCATTAATTCATGAAAGGGGTCTAGACCTTGCATCATTGCCTGTTCTTTCCTTGTAAAGAGCCCATCACCAGAATTTGAAAGGTCCAGGACTTGCTATCTGTGAATGTGGCCGTGATCCTGTCACACTCAAGCACAGTTCTTCCCAAAGTGAGCCTTGCAGTAGTCAGAGCTCGAGTCACAGCACAGTATGAGGAGAGGAGAGTGCCTCCAAGACAGATTATGTGTCAGTGACAGAAAGATTGTGGGGCTAGCAGGAAAGGAAAATTAGCCAACACTTACAGTCACATACAAACACACCGTGTATTTACAGCTCCTAGTTTAGCAATCCCTCAGGCAGTGAATCAAACATCATCTAAACTGTGCTGACTTGAGGGGAGATGTACATGTCCCACAAAAGCTAATACAATTGGTAGCTCAAGCTTGAGTTTATGTAACTCTCTGTACTACACTTCAGAGGACAATTGTGTAAAATTACAAAAAATACACTAGGACTACAAATAGTATGACCAGGCATACACAGGATCTCAACTGCTTCTTCACTTAGGAACTTAATTATTTGAAAGACTTACCTTCATTCTGAAATCCTGTTTTTATAACAAATAAATTAATCAGTCTTGAACTAGGAAGCCTTACCAGCTTCTTCTGCTCAAAACTAGTATTTTTTAAATCTACAAAAATCCTCTACTTGCAGCTGTAAATGATGAGTTATCTCAGATTTTAACTGCTTTGCTGTAAGTACCAGCTGGTGTTTAAGTCCCTTGATGTTGTTTACCCCTCCCAATATATTCTCACAGTCTTGACAGAATCACCACATCTCTCAAGGGACAGACCCTAAAGGATATTTGAGTAAGCACTTAAGAAATGCACTTCTAAGGCTCTCCCATGGCATCAATCTAGCTTAATTAAACTTCCACAACCCAACTTTACCTATTTCTTCTTAGAACACTCTTTTAGTCCCAGCCTTAGAGTGCTGCTGAGTTGTGTTGTCATTTGTGACTGAAAAGGGAAAAGCAATGATACTCAGTGACCTCTAAGCTAAGACATCTTCCTGTGGAATGTCTCACATAGGCCTGTGCTGTAGACTTCTCCTGTCAGAACTTCACATAAACAAAAGAGTGAAAGAGTGAAAAAATGATCCAGCTCATTCTGTTCCTTTCAAAACTACACATTTTCTGTCTGAATCCGTCTTACAAATTAGCTTTGAGATTTGCAGAGCAATAGCATATCTATTCCTTACTTTTTATACAACAGCAGCAAGCCTTGACATTTGTTATCTCAAGTAATATTTCTCTCTAAATGCCTGCAAGATCAGGAGCTTTTCTTTTATATGTTTTCAGCAAATTTACATGGCTATAACAATGTCCAAACAATCAGATTCCCCCTCTCCAACCGAATTTTGAAAACATTTCATTAAATAATGTTTTTAATGAGAAACTGCTAGGCTAAATGGAACTACAGATTATGCGTTTTAAAAAACTCAATAACACAAGGTCTACCGGTGTGTTTCAAAAATATTTTAATTTCAAATGGAATAACAGTGTGCTAGAGAAGAAAAATAATCCCTGCACTGTTTGCAATCCATGCATTGGATATTTTTTAAGTACAGAGTTTCTGAGCAGTTAAGCTATTTCCAAAGCAAGAGCAACTAGACATAAAACATTTCAGTTTGGGGTTTATTAAGTAACATAGTTAAAGGAATGTTTTGCACCTGCCAGTTTTAAAATTTCCTCTGTGGCTAACATAAAGAGTTGGTCAGTGGTAATAAAGCTGAAAGCTACAAGAGTAGATGTGACCAACATAACAAGTCCTTTTGCTGGTCTGGCATAAGATGGAAAGGAAATGTGGGGCTAAGAAAACTTGCTTCATTCTCCCTGTTATTTTAGTGTTTTCTCAGCTTAGCCCTTAATTAGTCCTTAGACAAACTCACCTTGAATAAGGGCCTCAGGCTGTGGCCCAGATGTAAACACAGTAATGAGCATTTTGGTTTACCTCTCTACAGAGGGAACAAGGCTTTCCAGCTTTCTGTCATGGATGGGTAACAGAAAATCCTCAGTGCTACAGCAAAAATTTCTGATTTGTCAATTGAATTCTGAATATCTGAATTCTGTCCATGGGCTATATTAGCTTCCAGGCTACCTGAGCAGAACTCTGGATGACCGCTTAGAAAACTGAAGAGGTATTGCTACAAAACTGCTTTTACTGTTGAGTATCATGGAAGAGCCTGTTAGAATCAAGGAAATATTTAATTTCTTTTTTTTTTATCACTGAAAATGCAGACTCTAATCCTCCCTTTAAGGATTAAATATTCAGGTCCACATCCTAGGGACCATTGGGAGAACTAACTAGCAACACCTCCTATCACTAAGGTAATATGTTGCAGGAACACTGAATGAAGACCTTTCTCCATGTAACAAGACAATTTTTTTGTGGTTGCAAGGTATTTCCTTTTTATAACATATAGGAAATGTAGCTCTTACTGGAAAAAAAGATTTTTATAAAATGCAATGGAAAAGGATATATATAGTATAGATGGGAATGAGGGACAAAGTATGGCAGTGATTTGCCTGATCTCCCAGAACATCTTAGACCAGTACTGCTGAAATATTTGTGTGATGTTTGGTAGCCCACAGCTTTTTTTAACAGGTTTTGGATTTAGAACCCAGAAGAAAGAGATATTGAGCTTTAAACAGGCTGGGCCACATGGCCAAGCCTGCTTACAGCATATGCTGATTTAAATGTTTGGATTTCATAGAGGTAGTTTTTCATTCAGAGTAAAGAAATTTTTAAGCTATTGCAAAGATGCTGCAAATGTTCCAGCTGCCTAACCAGCATGTATTTTCACAGGCTTTGTTTTGTGCACTTAGGAACATTTTAATGGGTGCTCTTCTCTAGTGTCAACAAGAGCCACACACCTTTTTCACTAGTAAATGACTGCCTTAATTTTCACCTGTGCTTGCTTAAATCTCACAGTGAGGCGGAAATGATGGAAGAGGAATCTAAATATTTCTAGAGATGCTAAGTAAAATAAAATTGACAATTAGATGTGGAATACATCTTGAAAGCACTCAGATATCTTGACAAAATTCACTGCACCAACAAAAGTGTGTGCTGGATTACACAGGTTAACAAAGATCAGAAACAACCTAAAAAACAAATAGCATTAATTTGCACTTGAAGGTGAAAGTAGCCATGCTGTGAATGTGGAAAGATTCTTACTAGGCAAGGAAAGGTTGATATATTCCACAAGTTTTACATTATTCTTGCCAACAAATAAGTCTGAGAGATGTTGTATAGGAGAGGTCAGTCTTTCCTCGATGGAAATGCACAGATGGATCCCAGGTAACAGACATACCTATCCATTACAAACAGCAATATTGTATTAATATTTTTAGATGTTAAACATATCAAGTAGATATATATTTACATTATTCCTCCCTGTCAATGTCACCCTGTTTTACCAGAACTTGTTTGTGCCACTGCTCAACTGTTACTAATGGAAATAATTCCATAGTCCTGATTTCTAGTACACTGGAGAGTAGCTAAGACCTTATGAACATTTAAATATTTTAGGGAGTATGAGTGTCTAAAATGCTTATTTTAGATACTATCAGTATCACCCTAGGGACAGTCCATCCACGACACTTCTGGGACAGTCTGCCTTCCACACGGAGTCAGCTGGATGGTTCTTGGGCCAGCCAGGAGCTCCACAGAGCCAATTCACTGTTGGATTGTCCCTGCCTGCAAGAACTCTGCAAACAGAACAAAGCCCAGCAGCCAAGCTGCAAGCCAGCTAAAACACAGACCTTTTGCTTTGCTGAGAAAGCATAGGGACTGGCTGTGATGAGTCAGTCAAAAAGTTTTTGCTAAGGATGACTGAATGAAAAGGCACAACAAGGATGAAGGACAGGACAAACAGGTCTATAGCAATGCCATAAGTTTGCAGAAGAACATTCTACATTTGACAGGCACAGCTTTGTGCTCCCATTCGTGATTGTTTTGAGCTGCAATATGAATTTAGATGTAAGCTATTTCTCAAATAACAAGTGGCATAAATTATTTCCATGTCTTGTCATCTTTTGCAGGCTTCCCCTTCCACTACCGACCTCCCTCAGTTACTTCTGGTATCTGGACTGACTCCATTCGGGTGATTCTGCATCAAATGCAATTTAAAACACTAAACCAATAAGTCCACAAGAGACATGATGGAATATTTACCAGATGAGTTTTTATAGTGAGTAGAAGCTACAATGATTCTTCAATTGCTGTCTTCTACAATTATTTCCTTTTTGATTCCACACTGGAGGTTTGGTCTATACAACCTGAAAAACAGTCCAAAGGGATCATCTCTCAGTTACCAATCTACATGACAATGAAGCCAGAGTTTTTTAAGGTACTTAATTTTCTATTCAGACATAAAAGGTACTCTTATTCATTTATTCATCACGAAAGACTTCCATTTATATAAGCTTCTGAATTAACTAAGACCTTTTGTTGATTTCTAAACCCAGTGAGAGACTTCTCTTTTGCTCCTCAGGGGATTATGTTTTGCAAATACTTGGACAAGAATTTTACCTCAGAAAAGGGCAAAATATATGTGATTTATTTAAATTTCTGTGGCCTTTCCCAAAACAAAAAAAAAAAAAAAGTTTTAAAAAAAGTAAAAAAATTGTATAAAATTATTAAGAAAGTTGTTTTCAATTTAGAGTTTTACTATAGAGGAAATTACTCAACAAACTAAGCAACTAAGTTTCAGAGTGCGGCATTCCAGCAGACTTTTTGTTGCTTTTGTTACTTTGCATGGCAATTTTTTCCATGTTGTTAGTATCTCTTCACAATAGTTACTGCTTAATTAAAAGAACAATAATAATTAACTATAAAAAGGATTTCTGTGCATTTTTACTACTGAGCGGAAGGACAAAGAGGAAAAGGAAAATATCTACATGCATAAGCCCACCTCTGACAAAGACCATTTCTGACAATTTGAATTTTGTACCTTGATGTTCATACTAGGAGCACCCAGGAAACCTGAACTCTCCTCTTTAGCCACAAAGCATCCTAAAAGCCTAATTGCCTTGGAACAGCATGGCTTTCCCTAAAAAAATGGGAAATGTAGTAGAAGGAGTAGATAAAATGTGCAAAAGAATGGAAGGACAGCCCTAATGGAGAATAGTTGCATGCAAAGGATTATCTGGAGCACAGGGTAGCACCAGGACTCATCTTTAAATATACACAATATTTAGTCCATAATATGCACATATATATGGACAATAGCAAAATTCATCTCTGGGTGTCACTGACTGGATAGATTGACAGAGTTCAGGTAACTTTATAAAGTCAGTGCTGCATTCACCTTTGGCACAACAGATGAAAATTTCTCCTGCCAGAAAATAATGTTCTGTTCATCCACTGCAATGGCTGCTGAGTAGTCATGGTCTTCCAAGTTATTGATCTGCAACCCAAATGTCACCAAGGGGGACTTGGGCACTGCAACAAGTGCCGCTAACCTGCCCCAGAATTATTAATTCAGTAAGCAGAAGCACCTACTCTGATTTTGTCCATGACACCCAGGCACCCTAGCCACACTGTTAACTTTTGCTAGAACACACAATTTCTGTCAAAATTCTGCAAGAGATTGAGGGTGTTCAATGCAAAAAAAGAGATGTGTCATCTCCGCTCTGTTTTGTTCTGCATCACTCTCAGTGACTAATTTCCATCCTCTGTACCTTCATTTGTAAACTAAGTAAAAATATACCAAGATTTTTAAGGCCAAAGGGACCATTATATTAAGTCCAGTCATTTGTGATTGACCAAGCATGTCTTCCATGTAATTAATTGCATAATATATTTATATGTATATAAATAATACTGTTTTATTACATCCTCTAAGACCTATGGGTGAAAAAACATATGTAAAAGCTATCTTAATTATAGGAAAAAACTATTAAATTAAGAAAGGAAGAACTGAATAGAAATGCCTTGCTTGTGTCATCTCTTTTAACTCACTAAGATTTAATTTGAACTCCTCCAAAGTTAAATGGTTTTTTGAATATAGATGCATACAGGATTGCATACTGAATGAAGTTTATGGTCAACAAATATTTTTTAAAAATTTATAATAATTAGAGCTATTACAAACTGAACAGCAGATAGTAATTTTTTAATACTTCCATCCCATTCCATCAGGTTTTCCAATTGAGTTGAATAATTTCTTTTTGAACATATTCCGTATATTGTCAATCTTGTATAAATGACTAAAAAAAGTTTCTTTTTATAACTTCATACAGTCATATCTTTAATGAAAAAAACAGTCCACTTTTTCTTTCAGAAGGTCTAAAGATCAGTTGAACGTTCAAATGATTCACCCTGTGTATGAGACAGACCTGTTTCCATGTTCTGTTTCTGAAACTCTCCTGTGTGACTCATTTCACAGCAATAAATGTTTCATCCAGCTATTATCTCAGTAAGTTAGTTGCTGCTTATTTTCTCCTTATTTATCTCACTTGAAAAACCGTGATATGTTGGAATAAAATGTTGGAGTAGACATGTTTTAATACATGGTTTAGGTTTTCACTATAGTATCTTCAAGGTTAATTAATTCAGTAAAGTCTTTGGTTTGAAACTAGATAAGACCCAGATTCTTCCATCCTTCATCTTGATAAATCCTAATAAAATTGTCTCTGCTTGGGAGAAAACTAGCAGAACAGGAAGTTCATTCAAAGTCTTTTCCTGCTCGTGTTGTAACTTCAGAAGTTTTTAACTGAGATGTTTGTATTTCTGTAGTAAGTTTTTTTGATCTTTTGTCTTCTGCAAGACAGAGACAGGAGAGAAGGAAGAGGGAAAAAACTGAGTTTAAAGTTATGTATGTCTTGTATCTCTCTGTTTTTTGCACCACTGTTGGGAAATTTAGGTGACTAGAGAATGGAAAAGTACAAAGCCGTGGCTAATTCCAAGTCCTGCACCTGCAAGATAGCGTGTCCTTGGGCCTAGCTGTAGTATAATAACAAATAGTGAAAGAGACATGAGAAAAGAGAGATGTAACCCCTAAGGAATGAGGAAGAGTTCATGGTATAGTTTAACCAATAGATTGCTTGGCTTACAGAATATTCATAAGCTTATTACTTGCTGTATAAGTGTTTGATACTTTCTTCAATAAACTGGACCTGTGATGAACCACCTGGTGTCTGGTCCCCTTCCTACGACACACCACACGTAATGGGCAAGCTAACAGTTCAAGAGGATGAAATGCATCAGGGTAAGCTTTCAATTTTTTGTTAGGATATTTTAATACCCTACTGTAGGTGACAGTTTTATCTTTTTTATCTTGTGCTGTTTAAAATGAGTAATCTATACTAAGTTACAGAATGGTATAGCGAACTCAGGCAGAATACAATAGCAGCTAACCACTGATTGTCCTAAGTAAACCAATGTACACTTGTTATAGAGAATATTACAAACAAAGTAACTTATTAAATAGAAAAAAAACCCAACCACAAGAAAAACTTTTGAAACAAATAAACAAAATCTGATAATCTATTCCTTAAATGTTAGTTATCTCAAATTAAGACTGGTGAAAGAAGATCAAAGAAACTCCAAAAAAAGCAATAAATACTGTGGAACAATTTGCAAATGATTGAAACAATCACTTGGTCAGGTTCTGATCTCTCACTGCCTTTGCCTTCAGGGGCTGTGTAGGTTCATTGTTCACCCCCGAAGGGGCAGGGGAAGAGAGTAAATTGTGTGTATCACTCATATAAGGCAAACAGCATCAAACAACTAAGCAATAGAGCAGACTCTTTGACAATATCTATATACAGAGGCAGAGGCTTTTGTGTTATGCCTTTGATTTCAGTGGAACTAAAGCAGTCTGCTCTAACTGGACTTTTGGTCTATATGACTTTTATAAAGATATCAAAGAAAAAAAAAGTAAAGTTTCCACTTTACTTTTCCAACCAGTTCTAGATTATTTTCCCTGCTCCCTGTGGAAGAAAGGAATACACATTTCTTTCCATGCTCTCTTTGTAACTGCTTTGTCAAGCAATCTGTAGAAGTTTGTAACAGAGACATAATCCTCGCATTTTGGAAAAATAATTTCACTCTAGCTACAATGAAAGACAATTCCAGCCAGAAAACCAAACAATAAAATATTGTTTCCAGTCTAGGCTTGATAGTGTTTAGTTTGCACTGTAGAGTGCCAGAGGTCTGTATTTTTAGAAACTGCTCACAGTTCCCACCTATGAAAGCCTTGTGGGCGCTCCTAATCACCACTTTGTCTTCATACAGAATGAGCTCTTCAGCATGGACAATTCAGAGCATGGCTTTCAGTGAAAAACTATCAGGACTTGAGCTGACTCCTACCCTTTGCACCTGTGTCAGCTTCCCCTGAGAGTCAGATCCCTTATGCACCAAAAATCTCCACTCTGAGTACTGAAACAATCTTGTAAATCTAGCAGGCAGAGCAGCTTCTGGAATCATTGCTGAGGAGGTTGTTATCCCAAGTCAAGTACTTGGAAAGAGTTATTTCACAATGAAATAAAATGTTTACATATCTTTTTTACCATAATGTTTTCAGTGATGTTACACATGCCACTTCCTTTTGGTCCTCAAAGCTCTGTATTATAGAAGTAAAAATCTCTGAAAAGACCCTCTCTTCAGACCCCAATTCAGAAGTGAAAAATACATTGTAGAAGCAGCTGAATCACTTCATTTTATTCTACAGGTCAATGTAGCTTATTTGCATTTATTTTTCAGTGTTCTTGAAGCTCTTCTCACTCCCCTTTTCAATGCCTTCTTTGTCCTCTTTGAAATTCTGTGATTGCTCTCATATTGCCTGAAGTGCTTGGAAAAATCTCACTCGTCATGGAGAAGGCAGAGTGGTAGGAATAGAGCCTTTTCTATTCTGATTTGCAGCTAGCTTTTAGGAGAGAAGGGACTGCCATTTCCATGTCAACCTCTATGCACGGGCTGTGGAAGCATGGGGTAGCTGCAATCACAGAAAAGCACACGCTGTGGTGCCTCTTTGAAGCTCTGCAATTTTTGCCACTGTTCCTGGGTGTATCCAGGTATACCTCTGTGCTTCAAGTCTGCAGGAAACATAGCACTTAACCTCATGAAAGCATTCTATATTGTCTCTCTTATTTTGAAGTGGAAGGCTATAGCAGCAGCTCTCTGGTTTCAGGATCCACAGCTTTTATCCTGCTGGGGGAAGCCAGCCATCCCCCAGCAGGCTGACAGCATTCTTTCCATCTAGTCTCTTCTGAGCTTAATAATTTCTAAATTTTACATTAATTTCCAAATGCCTATCCATCTCTCAATACATGTTTTTTACTCCTGTTCACAAAGAAAATAATTATAAAGCTTCAGTAAGTATAGTCATTTATATATTACAAAGATGATATATGGAGCATGTTATGCCAAAACAATCACATATTAGAACATAATATTTATTTGGTAGGAAGAAAAAGAAGCAAAGCAGGAAGGAGCATAAATGTAAAAGAAAAGAGGAGGAAGAGGAGGAGAAAATACTTCTTATGAATGCAATACAGAAACTATAGGTTCTATAATTAAATTATTTTTCTATTGATTTGTCATCTATTCAGGTTTTTCTCTTATAAAGTAGTTTCACTTATTGTGGTCATCTTTTGTTCCAAAGTTTTTTCTGATTTTCAGTATCTTAACATTTTCCACTACAAATGCTTATACCTATGGATGCTGGATATTTACATGACAGGAATGGCGTCCCTAAACCCAGAACAACCTTCCTCTTTTTTCCCCAGCTCTCACTTTTATTCTTCACAATCGTGCTGTAGGAAACACCTGCTTTCCTATCTAAGAACCTGACTTGGCAAAAACTCTCACTGCTGTTTCTAGTACTGCCTTTAATCCAGCAAAGTAAAATAAATCCAGTTTATCATTAATAAGCTTTTTTGAGCCCATGTAAAGTGCATGGGCTCAAACACATACATCAATTTCCACTGAACCAGACCTTGTAGTTTTGTGTTAATACTCAACACATTATGGTATAGATAATTTTTCTTCTCCAAATTTCAAATGCCCAAATTGCATGTGACTCTTCTTCTGAAAACCTGATCCCAATCTCAAGTGCGTATTTCAAAGTTCCAATTATCAAATTTCCACAACAAAATATGAAACCTTCTATTGTTAGTATCTTTCTTGCAGGTATTTTTGTTCTGATGAATTGCTAGTTTTCAATTTTGCACCAAGGTACTTAAAAGAGACACATTAAAATGTCAAAAGTATTTTTTTTATTAGGACTCATACAAAGTAAGAGTTTTAAACAGCTAGCAGATTTTTCCTGTTAATCTTAAAATAATTTATTTTTAAATGTACCTTTTATTACACACCCTACATCTGCCTCAAGTATTTAAAGTCCATATTGTCTTGTTCAGATTTCAATTTAGTAATGAAATCTTTATCATTCTAGTAAGGAATGCAGAATTGTACTTAAAATAATGTAATTTCTACATACTGACTAATTCTTTATCAGCATAGATCAAGTATTGATATGGTTCTCAGGTAACACTGAGAGTTAATCTGTTAAAACATTGTTTCTGTATCATTCCAAAGGATCAGAAATGCAAAGCAGGCTCTTCCAGCCCCATCCACAAAAGGTTGCAATTCTTCTTGGTATTTTCACAAGCTGCCCGAGGCAGGGGAAGCTCCTGAGCCCTTCTTTCCTCTGGTCCCTTGTAAAAAAACAACCTAGCTTCAGGCAGGCACCTGAAGATTTGCTTCCCTAAGAAAGGCGCTTTGCCTTCATTACAATTGGTAGAAAGAAACAACTTCCAGTCATTTTTTTGACTCTCAAGAAAGTCATAAATAAGCTTAAAATTTGAAAGAAAATCAACTATGTATTTGAAATGAAATAGCAAAAATAATAAAATGTTTTTCAGTATTTCTCTTTAAAATCTTATTTTTTCCCTGAAAGCATATCAGATTTTGCTCTTATAATAGAAAGGAAAATATATATATATATATAATTGAAAACAAAAGGACTCTGAGAAGTTTTTGAACCTACAGAGGAAATTTTGTCTACAAAATCTGAGTATTTAGCTTAGATATAATCCTATAGAATAGCTTATAATTACAAAACAGGGTTTTGAAATACTTTTCAATTTTTCTCGTAACAGGTTTATCTATCAAGACTATATTTTAACTCTTTCATTTAACTCAGGTGACAAAACTGCCTTCCTCTCCCAGCACAAATGACTTGCAAACACCCAGGCTTGTCAGTGGTATGGCATTCCATTGTCTGGAGATGGCAGGAGTATCCAAAAGCAGGATTTTCACTGTAAAACTCTCCTGCATACAGCATATTAAAGTGCTGCCTTTGTGGAGGACTGGTGTGGACGTGGTAGGCTGCTTACCATTTAGATAAATGTTGACATACCTTTTAAATTTTGGTTTTAAATTTATGAACATTTAATTTACAAAATGCCAGGAGAGTGTGTGACACGCATATACTGTGGTACTATAGCGCACATGGCTGTGAAAAATAAAAACCAGCAGCTGATACCCTGTCTGTTGAAGAAACATGTTATTTCTGTTGGTGCTCCCTGTGCATTGTGCTATTTTCCTAAGCAGTTTAACCATGAAAATCTGCATTAGGATGCACCTAATGTATCCAAACACAGAAGTGCTTCCCCACCGTGCTGCCATAACATCGTGGTGCAGAGAGGGAGGGCATCAGGCAAAGAACAACCTTCCTCAAGAACGCTTGCATTGTCTAATACACAGCTAAAAAATAAGGAGGAACATGACATTGACACTTCTGAAGTGCAAACTTGAGAAAGGGAAGAGGTTTCACATCCAAACACTGCTGTAGAGGGAAAAGCTGATTAGAGTATTTGCAGTGAGTACCTTAGACCCCAGAATAAAATCTTTGTTCTTCCCCTGAATTTTCCTTACCACTGTGTGGATTCCATTCAAATAAATGGAAAGTGGTATTTTCAACTTTTAAAAAAAGAGAGAAGCAAGAGGCAATAGATCATGCTGCCTACTGCCTATCTCACTAATATCAGATATCTCTCTAGATGTATTTGTAGATACCATAATATACATTTATATTGACGTGTGCAGATATACTGCTATGTGCAGATATAAGTGTAGATACTGTAAACAAAGGCAAAATTGGGCATTAAAAGGATGACTCTGATGTTCAGAAAGTCTTCTAAACAAGACCCCGAAAATCACAATTATTCCAATTTTGAAGGTGGCTCACTGATGTAAAGGTGTCTTAGTGGTAAAACTAAAAGCATCTTTCTAACACAGAAACATTTAAGTCTGACTGATTTCCTGAATCCTTTTCAGAAGAGGGCAAACATAAATTCTAAAGAACAATTTTCAGCACACCTTTATTCCAGTGCTCCAGCAGTTTTCCCAGTTTAATTGTCAGAAGAGATAAGAATCCATTAGAGAAATCAGACCAATAAATCTGAATCAGTCATCGCTACAGAAAATTTCTGACTTGACTATCTAAACCTGATGGAATTGAAGTAGTTTGTGAGTGTAACATAGGCTTAGAACAATTTCCTGGGAATTAAGCAATGTGAATGTCACTTTGTACAGAATGCCATTTTAGTGAGCAATTCCATCTCTTTAACCCCAGAATACTTCCCTGTCTCCAGCTGCTTGGAAAATCATCCATTAAGCAACTATCTACAATTTCTCTCTAAAGACCTTCATATTGCATCATTATGTGATTTTCTTTTGAGATTTTCAAATTTTGCTCTAAAAACTTGGGTGTCTTGGGTAGTATTACCTTCACAATCCTGTTAAAACAGTTCCTTGCTTTCATTATTTGTCATTTGTCAAAAATATGCCTCACAAGTTTCTGTCTGTGCTTGATTTTCAGATTTATCAATCAATTCTGTAATTGTGTTATCATTCTCTAAAATGTAGATTTTGCTTTACAAGACTATATGGAACTCCCAATGACCTCAGACCCGAGCAGCCACTTGAAAGTTTTCCTGTTTCAACCTTTTTAAAATTTTATTCATCATTTTTCATACACAAGTAGACAATGTTAAAAAAGGAGTTCCAGATAGCATGTGATTAAGATAGTAGGATTCATTTAGAAGTAAATTCAGAATACATTCTTGTTGTCCATTTTTAAAACATTATTTCTTCCAGCTTTTCTCTACCTCATCCGTTTCACTTTGTTTTGTAATGTCAGTCCAAGGATTTTGAGGGAAACATTTAGTTCTAGCAAATTTTAAGGGAAACATCTAGCTTTAGCAATTAAAGGATTAATTAACTGAAATATGCTATTAGGTATCAGGAAGGTTTCACAAGCTTCCTCTCAGTTGGCACATGTACACCCTCACCTTTCTCTTGAGCCTTCTTTTAATAACTGAGTCTCAGATTAATCTCATTCAGTTCTGTCTGGCATTTGCTTCCCTTCATTGACAAGCTCTTTTCTTTCATACCTACCACAGCATTACACGGGCCACCACTGTCACCAAGTTCATAATGAATGAAGAACACACTAATAATTACTTTCTCTTTTAAACACCTATATCAGTGCACCTTACTACTAAGGCTACACCGAAGGAAAGTGACATAAATAGAAAAGCAGCAAAGAAAACTGTTGTGTTCCTGTGATTTTAACCTTTTTAAACATATAACCAATGCTATCAAAACTTTTTGTTGGCGTACAGAGTTTAAAATCTCTCCCTGAACAATTTTCATCGTGTAATGCTTAAATTTAAGGACCTTACTCAGGTCTATAATAATCCTCAACTCATCTGGCTTTCTCATAATTATTGTGCAGCAATCCAGCAGCATATTTTTAATAACAATCTGACTACTACAGCAAACACAAAGGCATATCCACTTCTTCCTGACACCTAGAATATAATAATAAATAATATATTATTTATTATTAATATAATATAATTACCTTCTTGATGCTATGTGAAAGTCCAGATATTCAAAATTATTTTTATATTCTATTGCAATACATGGGGGTAGGAGAAACCATCTGTAATGGATCTTGATTTATATAAATCACCCAGGCACTAAAGTTTTTTTTTGTACCATGTACAAGGTAATTAAGCAGCTTCTAAATGTGATGGTAAATACTGGAATGGTAAATACTTTACGCTTCATCTTCCTACCCCAACCTTTCCACTCAAAAGTGAAGAATCTCTCCACTGAAATCACGACAACTGAAACCATCTACCTCAGTTTCAGTTAGTTTATTTATGGAGTCACAAGCTTCTCTTCAGTCAAACTTCTTATGTCTGTCAAGAAACCAGCCAAGTCTTTGTTGCTGCTTGCTTAGTGGGATTTTGTCCTTTTGCTTAGTAAAAATTCTGCAGTTCTTGGAAAACTCTGAAGAAAATTTAGTGGTTTTATGCATTCTTTTTATTAAAAAACGACATAACAATGTTCTTGCCTAACACCTCTGTATGTGTTGAGATCTTTTAATGAAAGGAACTTGTCCTTGTAGCCAACCACTTTTACTCCATGTTCTGCTTTAAATAGGCAAATTCCTTCTTTACTGAAACTCTCAGAATTTTTTTTGTGAAATAGAATTTTTACTGTCTTTGCAAGTTGTTCCTATTTACAAATTCATGTCCATCTTTCCTTTGTATTATAATTTTACATGAATACCTAAGTCTCACGGGAAACTTCACTCAAAAGTATTTGCCAGGTTTCAGCATTTCAGAAAAGGAGTTTTCGATTCATTCTGAGAAATAGATTTGATATTTGAATCCTGCAGATTATGTCAGGTAATCTGACGTACATTTCCTAAAAATTCATGGACTGGACTTGGGGACTTGGAGTTGCATGCTCTAATGTTCCTTAGGCTGTCGTGTCTGGCCTGCAGTTACCTGCTGCAAATGTTCTAGCCAGGATCTGCTCTCCTGAATAGGATTGCTCTTGGAATGCCATAATAGATACTAACGAAATCTAGACTCTTGTTAGAGCAGGGCCTAGTTCTAAACCCCTCCAATCTTTCTGACAGCCAAAACAATGACAGTGGGAATAGTGGTAGCTTGGCAATAAGGATCCCTCCACCTACATCCTTGGATTCCTTGGTGTCAGCTCCCATATTCACATGGTTTTAAACAGTCAGAAGTTCAAGTTCAGCTCCTTGATGAGTACCTCACACAGCTTATAATTGGGAGGTAAGATGAATCCTTGTATTCTTTGCAAACACATTACTGGCCTTGAGTTTCCTGAACTTGATATTTGTCAGATATGAAGAAACTTCACATTTGTCAGATGTGAAGATGCCCAGCTTCAAGCTGGTATCTCCATACCACAGCCTGGGAATTTTCCCACAGAGGAGAGGCCTGTACCAAGGCACAGTCCAGACAGGCATTAATCACACATCAGGCTGGTGAGGCTGTGCTACTTTGTGCCAGCACTACGGCTCCTCAGAGACGCAGGTTACAAGTACCTGCTTTGTGGACAGCTAGGCATGTGCTGTTACACAGCCCCATAAATGGGCCAGGGGTGTGAAGAAGTGGTAAGAACACGAGGAATTGGACCTCTAGCAGCCCACACGAGCCCCAGAATTACTCTTACAGGACTTTATTAGGCAAGGAGTCAAATTTGCTAAGGACCATATGAATCATGAGAAGAGCTGTAGAAGACAAACACGTACTAGGTTCTTGTCTCCATTTAGCTTTCTGCAGCCAAGGACTTATTTAACCCCACTCAGAAGGGTGAATTTAGGACCTTAATTAGAAACTCTCACAAGTATTACAAATGTCATCCTTTGAGTGACAAGCCCATGTAGGAAATTATTGGCAGATACAAGCACAGCAACCACATCAGGATCAGTTCTTTCCCTGAATACCCATACACATTTTCTTTGTGATCTGCCTAGCTGTCAGAATGGTGAGTGGGAAAACTGACATACCTCCTTCCTCTGCACTGCCAGCTCCTGCAGTTTTAGTACAGCGCCAACAAATCTTTGTAGATTGTCTCCACTATGGTGTAACTGAATCAGAGGCTTATCAATGTCTGGAAAGGTTAGTCTGCAACCCAAATTCATGTATCTTTATTAGGATTTCAATAGGATAGTATCTTGTCTGAAGTTAAAAACAGTGCCTTACAGCAAAAGGGGAAGGGGATGGAGAAATTAAATATCTTGTATCTAGCACATGCAGAATGTTGAAGATGTATAAATGTAACAGAAAGTGATAATGAGTAAATTATCACTTATTGAGTAATTATAAAAAATTATTAAAGAAAAATTAGTTACTCATGGGAAATCCCCATTATCCAGCTGAGAATGTCAAGAAGGTTCCTACATTGTATCAGTAAGCTGTGTTTTCTAAGAGAATAATAACAAAGTCTGCTTCTTGTGTGTCTTCCTTAAGCTCTCAACCTACAGTACACTATATAGATGTGGACTGCCTTTTTACAGTGTGACTTCTGAACAAAGGAAAGTTAATGACCTTTTGATACCAAAGGAATTGACTAGAGAAATGATCCTATCAAAGCAGGTTGTCATTATTTTATGGGCTTCTCCTACCCTTAAAGTAAGTGCCACTCTTTAAAGAAACAGTGACATAATACAAAGTGTATTTTAATCACCACTTAATTATAAGGAAGAGTAAACCACTTAAAACAAAAGCAAAAATGTCTTCACTACCATGTAACAAAAAAGTGTATCAATAAAATAGGATACTCTCATTTTGACAGACAAATGGAGAACAGGGGACCCCTAGAATGTTTCTCCCTGGGATGCATGACAAGGGCAGAATCTTTTTAAGTTGTTGCACAGAAATTCAAGGATAGTTTGATTAATTATTTAAATTTTTCATATAACAAGTTTTAAACTGCTTTTGTCTTCAATTGTGATATATTCTTTGAAAGCAATTTCTTTTGTACTTGTACAAGTCTCAGAGATTCATATGTGTGTGGGAGCCTTTCATTTCTACCAATTTACCCCGGTAAGTGTTCAAGAAGAGTAAAGGTTCAGCTCAGAATATGCCTGGGTCCATCTCAGGGACACCTACAGAAAGTGACACCTCTATAGACACCACAATAACTGTATTGTGGGCCAAGCATCAAAGAAATAGCAATGCCCTTTTTAAAAGTCTGATTTCGAATTCAATGTTAATGTATATTGCAGCTTCAATTTACATCTTCTGCTCAGAGTTTCCCACAGATTTTATTGCAGAGGCACTCTCTTATTCAGGTCGGTGGGTCAGGATGCCTCATCACCCCAGGTAAGTGAAGTATGCATTTAGCCACAATTTCTGTTGATCTTTGGATTTAAGTGCATTTTATGAAAGTTGTTAAATACTACTTTCCAAGGTTAATACTTGGAGGTTATAATTAGATTTTAGAAATATTTTTAAAACTGAAGGAGAAGTTAGGCATTAAAATAAGTTGCCCAGGGAAGTGATGGCAGCACTGGTTTTGGAATCATTCAAAGGGCATCTGGATGTGGAACTTTGGGATGTGGTTTAGGTGTGATTATGGTAGTGCTGTTGGACTTGCTCTTGAAGATCTTCTCCAGCCTGGATGTATCTGTGGTTCTGTGATGACTGAAAAAGTTAATAAACATTTTTTTTTCAAAAATATTTCTTTTGAAGCTCAATATGGGAGTCTGTGAGAGGCTCCTTTAAAGGATCCATTTATTCTTGTGCAAGTCAGTAACTTTCTTACAAACTGACTTAAAGACAGTCTCCAAGATCTTTTGTGGATGTAAAGAGACCTGGCAAAACTCCAGCTTTAGCTCTCAGAAAACTAAATGCATGTGTACAATGCATATTGAAACTTATATGTATGTATTTGTAGAATGAAGAGCAGTGGGCAACCATTTGTGAGAGAAATTGATCTTGAATCTGCAAAGTAAATGGTGAAAGCCCAAGCTACAGAAGTTTGGCAGACACTGTTCTCCTATGTAACCCTATTTCATCACACCAGAATACACCTATCAGAGTTCCAGTGCAAACCACAAGCTCCGATTTACCACTCTGAAAAGACAAACACACATAATGACTTTAAAAAACCACATCCTGATTCCTGACCAGTTGTGTATAAATCCTCAGCCCTGCTCAGCTGGGTCGTAAGAAATCATGCACCAGTGTAGGCAAACATGTAGATGCAGGAGAAGGGAGAAACAAGGCAGAGAAAAGGAAAAGGTAATGCCAAGTAAGGTCTGGGAACAGGATTATGTTCCCAGGAGGATTGTGAACAGACAACCAATATAAAAGTTAGAAGATACTACACATGCCATGAAGGTGTTCAGCAGCACTTTGTGGTCTGCTCAAACATTTTGCCTTATTTGGAACTTCCCAGTAGCTATGAAATGAAAGGCCTCTCCTGAATTTTGTGCAACAACTGCTGTTCCAAGTGGCTGTATTTGGCAAACAGCAAATACAAATGGTAAATATTTTAAAAATGAGAGGTGCCCATCACATGCATAATTTCAGTTTTCATTTTCTTTCTCCCACATGAAAGGATGATTCACTATAATAGCTGTAAGTCATTTCAACATGTGCAATAATCAGATCGTTTCTGTAATTCTCAGGTGGACAAAGGCAAAAAAGCACTCTTATTTTCACAGTTTACTGCTATAATCCTAGTAGCTTATTCCTCCTTATCACATGTAGATTTCGAATACAAAGATAAACTGACACAGTCTTTTGTGGCATAAACCACTAACATCATTCCATATGACTATCACAGTTTAGCACAGTTAGCCTAATGTGATTAAAATTAGCAAAATGAATCTCTCACAGGACCTTGAGCTCTACCCGTATGTGTCTGTCCAACTTCTCAAAAGATTTCACTCCTAAGAATATCCTACCCTGTAGCCCAGCAGATCCTACAGAAACAAATAAGCAGAGCAAATGTATATATGCAAGCAAAGCATAGAAGTCTGTTATTACAGAAGCTTGTTACATTTCCAACTGTAGAACACCAAAACTATGCAGTGAAACTCATGGTGGATTTTTTTTCAGAACCAAGGAGAGGAAGACGACTATAATTTGAATCACAACAATTTTTTCAGCATCTTTCCCACTGCTGGTGTAGGCTTTCTGCTATTTCTGAAAAGTCCAATATTTGCATCTTTATGAATGAAGACAAAAGAAACATTATTGAGATGGTGTCTGAGGAGGAGTGGAATGGAGAATAAGTGTTCTGCACCCACAGAAGAGTACTTAGGAAAACAGTCAGCTGTTGTCCAAAATAGTAGAACTTAACTTGTGATTACAATGGCAATGATGTAGTTATACAGAAAGGGTACTAGCTTGTGGCCTAGATACATCAGAAGAAATGAAATAATAATACTGATTTTGCATATGTGCTTGCATAAATATGACATGCTGGGTAACAGGAACTGAAAAGTGTATATGATTGATTTTGGATCTCCTTTCAGTTTACTCCATATCTCACCTATAAGAGTTATGTCATAAACACACCCAGAAATCCTCGGTGTTTCCACTGCTTCAGTTTATAGCCTGACATTTTCCAGATGTTGTGTTGTATTTGCTAGTACATTGTGAATCAAACAGTTCTTCAGCAACCAAGTGCACGTTTTAGTTTCTCATACAGTGTGCCTATTAATTGGTAAAGCTTATTGAATTAAATTAACTGATCTTTCTGCTCTACAGAAAATGTATAAAAACAAAGCATCTCAACCAATCCCCTAAACAACACTGTATTCCCTCCAAAACATCACAATACTTCATAATCCAAATTATTTGCCAGAAGAATAACTGACACTGAGATGTCACAAGATTCTTTTCATAGTTAAGACTGATAGCAGGTTAGTATTGTGCTAATTTGATTCAATATTATTGCAGTCTGCACTGGTGTTCCTCTGCTTAAATACCACAAGATATACACTGATTATAAAGCAGGTGTCACCTTCAAACTTGGAGAGAGTGTTGTCCTACATTTTTAATGCAGAACATCAGAATTTTTTTTGCTAAAATATTTTTAGTTTGTTCCTCATGTTTGTGGCCCTAGATCAAAGATAATTTTTACTGGTCCATGAAATTTCCTGTAAATTTTATTTCTTTGTAGTCATATGTGCCAGCTACATTAAAGTAAAAGAAATTCTATGAAGAAATTTTGCTGTTCAAAAAATATCGACTCAGTTCTCCTGTTGGTATCAACACCTATATTGCCATTGATTTGAGAAGAAGTAGAGTTATGCTCTGTGTGATAGGTATGGCACCTCTTCATATTTCTTCATCAATTTTCACTTAGAGGCAAATTGCAGACTTTTGCAACCATCATGAGGAGCTTCAACACCTTCAACACTGAACTCCCACCTAATCTTGTCTGATTAGAAAGCTAATGCTCTATTCAGGTGCTGAGATTGTTGCCTTCAAGATTTCAGCATGCAAGTGTCTCAACATAGCTTCTCCTTTCAGTTTTCAAGGTGAAGCTCTTTTTCCTGTCTGCATCATTAAATACAATAAAAACCCACTTACTAACAGCCTTCGAAATATTCAAGAAGATGATAAAGAGAATTATCTTATTATTAGTAATTATGTCCTTCCCAGAACCATAGGTTCAGCTACAGAATCTTCAGAAAAAATATTATTCGCTTATTTGCATGACAGATTTTGATCCATGTGAATATAAACAGAAAGGTAAACCATTTCTCAACATTATTTCACAGAATCACAGAATGTTCTGAGTTGGAAGGATCCACCAGGATGATTGAGTCCACCTCCTGACTCTGCACAGGACACCTCAAGATTGACACCCTGTGCCACAGAGCGTTGTCCAGGATTGGTGCTGTGGGCACTTCCCTGCGGAGCCCATTCCAGTACCCAATCTTTCTCTGGGTGTAGAAGTGTACAACCTCTATTTTCCAGCCTAAAACTCCTCAACACAACTTCATGGTGTTCCGTTGGGTCCTGTCACTGTCACCACAGAGCAGAGATCAGCGCCTGCCCCTTTTCTTCCCCCCACAAGGAAGATGTAGCTGCAGTGAGGTCTCCCCTCAGTCTCCTCCAAGCTGAACAAACCAAGAGACCTCAGCCGCTCCTCACTCTGCTTCTTCTCCTGACCCTGCACCATTCTCATTGCCCTCCTTGGACTCTTACAAAATGTCTTTTTTATGTTGTGGCACCCAAAGGTGCCCCAGCACCCGAGGTGAGGCCGCCCCAGCTCAGAGCAGAGCAGGACAATCCCCTCCCTTGCCCGGCTGGTGATGCTGTGCCTGATGCCCCCAGGGCAGGGCCGGCCCTCCTGGCTGCCAGGGCACTGCTGGCTCCTGTTCAGCTCCCCATTGACCAGGAGCCCCAGGTCCCGTTCCACTGTGCTGTTCTTCAGCCTCTCCTTCCCCAGGCCATACACACAACCAGAGCCGCCAGATGCAAGAATCTTTCACTTGCCTTGGTTAAATTTCACATGGTTTGTGATTGCCCGGCCCACTCATTTTCTGGGAATTTTACATGTTCTTCCTTCCTTTGAGGAAGTCAGAAGCTCCTGGCATTTTTGTTTCTTTGGCAAACTTGCTCAGTATCCCTTCCAGCCCTGTGTCCAAGTTTGCAAAGATGTAACTGTGCTGTCACTGTGCTGTCACTGTACTGTGACTGTTACTGTCACTGTTACTGTCACTGTTACTGTCACTGTTACTGTCACTGTAACCCTTTGTGCCCCACCCGTGAGCCAGTTGCTCACCCATGGCATGATGGTTTTCTTCAGCCGTGAGCTGGAGGATAGCTCCAGGAAGATACCATAAGAGACAGTTCAGAAAACTTTGCTGAAACCCAGGAAAATTCAACCAGCTGGCTTCCTTTGATCAGCTAGGTGAGTTATTTCAAAAGACTAGGTGTTCACAAGATACTAGCTTGCTGTAAATAATTTCAATAATGCCATTTTCTTAGCTTACAGAATGAAGAAGTGAACATTGCCAAATGTTCACTAGTAATGTAATGTAATGTAATTCACTTGTAATGTAATTCACATTAAAATATACCAACTAAAATATTCCTAACATTCCTGTTGTTAGGATAGCTGCCACTCAATGAATGTGATGATATAAAACATTCCACTCGAATAACAAAATTACACAAATCTTCAGCGGATTTAAATACAAAACCATAATCATAATCAACAAGTACATTTGTGTTCTAAATGTGTCCTCGGGGCCCTAACTTACATCGCTGAATTTCATGGAGTTTTGGTCGTCCTGGTTACCATGACCAGGATCAGAAGCTGTCACAGATTTTTAGCTTAAAAACAAAGTTCTGTCATGATATTTACCTGAAGTTCATTAAATTTTTCAAAATTTTTGGCACAAGTGTCATACCAGTAGGAAAGTTGGGTAATCAGGAAGACACCTAAACTTCCAGAGTGAAAACTGTCTTACTAGTTTTAGTGAGGCAAATTCAAATTTTTATGAGGATAGATATAGTAATTATTTTTTTTACTCAGGAACAATTTCTGCATTTCCCAGTCCCTAACTGAAAGTGCTTCCAATGTGTATGATTCTTAATTAGTTCAGTCTCCCTGGTAACTGCTGGGAGAATAGAAACCATTGTTATCCTGTGGTTGTGTACAGTAGTTCCCATTGTGGGAGGATAGGAAGAAATGGGACTGACCTTCAAGAAAACCAGTAAACAATTATTCTAGAGGAAATTTCAAACTGTTATGTAGAGGTGAAATGCTGCAGATGATGTTACTTCACCCTCACTTTTGAGTTTTCCCTAAATAAGTGATTAACAGAAGAAAATGATTGTACCTTGTACCTTCAACTTATATTCCAGGGACCATATTTTCTTGAATAAAATGTTATAGTCCTTAAAAACTAAGAGGTCATTTCCCTTTTCAGAATACGGACCTTAGTACTCTAAAAAATACAAGAAGATTAAATAAACAAATGCTTTAGTTTATTTATTTACATTTACTTGAGCTAAGTGTCTTCAAATGGCTGGGTAGTTTTTTTCCCAAAATTTAGGAAGAGCTTATTAAAGGACTTTTAAAGGTTGCAAGGTTAACAATTAGAAGTAATGGAATGACTGAGGATTATAGCAGAAGTGAACAACATGAATCCACAAGTTTAAGTTGTATTCCAGAGGATAAACAAACAAATGGACGCAAGGAAGATTCTGAATGACAGAACTTTTGGGGGACTTGTATGTTTCAAAGGCACTATTAATGCTCAGACATGAGAGATAATACAGTTGTGAGAGATTAGAACCTTAATTTCTGAGGTATTTATTAGTAAAATCTTATTAACAACCAGAAAAACCAGTTGGGATTAAATATTGGCAAACTTTACTTAACTGGAATAGTTAAGTACAAAGAACACATATCTAGACCTCTCTTATAAAATATAGAATTATCAGGTGAATTGCCCATCACTGCATTCAAAAAGTAACATTTTTTTATAAATTACTGTGAATTTAACTTTATTTACAGATTACATGAGAAGCTACTTAAAGTCAAGCTGGCTGGCCTTTGAATTGAGGATTGTCAGGAATATATCTGCTGCAGAGCTTCATACTTCCTTTGACATCCTACCTTCATTTGCCCTTGAAGCAAAACTTCTCATTAAGAAGAGAGTGACACCTTTTCTTCGTGATTTCACCAAATTGTATCCGGAATACTAAAATCACTTCTAGCCAAATTCTTCCTGCAGCTTGTTATGCAATCATGTCTATCTTCTTTTAAAGAAATCCAAGGAGCATTACTTCATTTGCTTACATTATGATGTTTCACCCCAAAGGTGATGCCATTCATGGCCAGTGAACTTATTCTTACCTAGCAGGAACAGGAGAAAGTACCTTCTGGTTTAGATGTATTTCAGAAAATTATAAATGTACTTCTCAACTGCCACAGACAGAGGTTAAATGACAGACAAAAACTCCTGCAATTAAGACTGGGTTGACCTTCTGTTTTGAAATCCAATATGAAGTCTGTAATATTTCAATACTTTAAAATAGCCTGGGGTTTTGTGAATAATACAATATATTCTCTTCTCTTTTTTTTTAAATTTATTTAGTTGGGTTTTTTTCCTGACTTTTCTCTTGTCTTTTCTAAACCAAATGAGCTGATTTTTGCCTCTACCTACTGAGTTGAAAATAATACTTTCCTGTTTAGAACTTACATCTAGGAGGTAACATTTTCAAGCTGCTAATAAACAAAACAATTTCTCTATGTTGAAAAAATCATACTGTGTGTACCTTTAGAAAATCTTTATTGAGCATGCAGAGTAATTAATTTTATAACCTCATTTGTCATGACAGTGAATCCATAATTTAACTTCAAGGCATGTTGTTTCCCATGCCACAATCCCAATCACATCCGTGTAGGTGTACCGTGATGCCAATACATAGCAGAAGGAAAAACTGATGTCTTCATTTCCATAGTACTTCTCATGCCAAGAGGACTTCAAAGCGCTATAAATAATCCAGTAAAGAAAAACAGAAATTTATGTTCTACAGTAAAATACAGTGTTTTAAATGGTTGTTCTTTGGCTATATATGATGTTATAATTAATATTTTTAATGTGATGATGTGATGAAAATGGTGGTACTTTATGGTCAAAATTAATTATCTTGCTTCAGTTAAAAAAGAATTGTGAGTATACACCAAAGGAACACATAAGAATTTGGGAGCTGAAATTTTCCTTCCCTCAGCTCACAGCCTTCCAGTCTCCTTTTCCCCCACTGACTGCCTGTAACTGTTTTTTCTTCAAAGTAGAATTATTGAAAAGATGAACTGGAAAACATTAGAATAATACTCTCAAACAAATTATAGCATTAGTTAAACACCAATAAATTATTTCAAAAATTAATTTAAAGAAGAAAAATTTCTTTAGAAAAAGATTAATTGCTACAACTTCTGATTCAGATATTTTCCAAGTAAGGGTTTTCCTTTTGTCTCTTGTTACAAGAAACCATATTTTTTTGTAAACTACTGTGTTACATCCAACAGTAATAATTCCTTCAAGAACAAACACATCAAAGAGTAAAGCAGGTGCAATCTGTGTTAACAAGGAACACAGGGCAGAGCAGTGAAATCAATGGCAATGAGGAAAGGTGTTCTTCTTGACTCTGCGTGACCATCACATTTTGGCCACATTTAGGGAGCTGGTTCAGCCTTCTCTGAGCCCACTGTGCAAAAGTAAGTGAGCTGGTTGTTTCAAAACTAAAAAATGAATGAAGATGCATTTTAAATTGATTTTCTAATGTGTATTGAATCAGTATAATGATGTAATAGTAGAATAGTGATGCAAAAAGCAATTTTTAGAGAAAGAATAAGTTAAAAGCATTTGGACATATGAAAATTGAGGGGAGGGGAATTACAGTTTTATAAAATTTGCCAAAGCTTACTTACAAACACGTCATTTTCCAGAGATACTAACTATTTTTATACCCAAGTTAAGGATTTACATATTAATTACAACCAAATGTAACTAAGCATTAGTGCACCCAAACTTGCTAACTTTGTCCCTGGAAGAAACACTGAATCTTCTCCCAAAGGAACAGGATTAGCTAAGTTCTCAGGTCAGATACTCAAATTATGTAAGGTATGAAGTCCTACAAAGTATATATTTTCCTGTTTACAATTGTTAGCTGAGTTTTCTATCACCCAAAATTTTCACCTTTGTACTAAATAATGAGCCAAAATTCATTAACTGTCTCAAAAAGAGTGAAGTGCTTCTACTACAAGGAAATTAAATATATAAGATTAGTGGAAAGAAAGGGACCACAAAGTAACAGTTAACTAAGATACACAAAATTATCTATAGAACTGCTGATGAAAATAACCAAAATATGGTTATTGTAAATGTCATGGGAAATTATATGGAGAAGAATTGTGAAAGAAAGCTATTTAACTGCTTTATCACAGGATTTTTCCATTCTCAGGGACAAAAGGAGACAAAGCAAATACCTGAAAGACATAGATGCTTGTTGGGCAAAAAAGACTGTGAATGTTGATGAAGACAGAAATCACCTTTCCTATACATCTGTAAACCAGTGAAGCAGGACAGTTGCTTCTAGAGATATGCAGCAGTTGGTTTTACTGCATTAATTAAAAGTTTAATTTAAATTACATGAGAATTCTGTCTTATTTTCTTTTTGTTTTTCACTTTGGATAAAATAACAGCATTTGGTATCTACATTTCTATAGAAAATGTTTTTCCTGAACAAGGAATATATCCTTGAATATATTCAAAGTATATTATCTTCATTTGTGAAAAGTAAACTACAAAATAAGTTAAATATTGCTACTTAGATGACTGCTTCAAATGATCACCGCAGCTAAAAGCCCAAACATACAAAGAAATAAAATCCCATTAGTCTCGATTTCCTTTTATTGGAAAATGTTAAGTAGCAGAAGTAAAGTCATGGGTTTGAAAAATGTGAGGTTTTATTCTGGAGGTGACCCCTATGCTCTCTGTCTTTGCTAGTATCACTAACATACAAAGATTGTGTTATATGACATAGGAACAAAACTGTAACAGCTTGTTGGAACAAAAGCTGCTCATGAAAGCCATGCTAGCCTCTTTAGAGCCTATCCCTATTTCCTTTTAAGTGCACAGGAAATTTTTACTCACAGTATTGGATTTTGGGTTGGGCCCCTTATAATTTCTGAACAACTCATTAAGCAAATGCATTAAATGCACAGACCAAAATGATAATCATAACCATTAACTAAGAGACAGAAGTCACTGAAATGTGTTATTTGAAATTGAATAGACCCAAACCACATAAGAAAGGAAGGCAGATAAACTGGGAGCTGCTTACAATTCCCACCTACATGATATAGTCATCAGCACCGCCACCATTGCAGTTAAAAATCTACAACCCTGATTTTCATGAAAAATTTCATGTTTGCTTATGTCCCTAAACCATCACAGCTATCCCACCACCCTCATAGTGTTTGAAATGTAGCTCACAGCTTTCTGTTACAGAAAGTACCAAAAGCAAGTAAATTAATCAACAGCAACTTTTGTTAACGAACCCCTTACAGTTCTCAACTTGAGAAAGACTTTTACCATCTATGAGTTTCTGTGGTCTGAAGGGAAAAAAAACAAACCAAACAAACAACCAAAAAACCAAACCAAACCAAAATCAACCAACCAACCATTAAAAGGCAATAAAGTTTATTATTTACTAATGCACACAGTGTAATTGGCAAAAAAGGCTTCTTAACTGTAGCTCCATCCTTTAAATTTGATTTAACATAGTTCAGCATTTTAAATGTAGTACCAGAGTCAAGACAATGCCCAAGAAGTCATTGCAGTGCCTAGGGCTCACATCTACAAGTCATGCTCTGCAGCTGATGCCTGATGCAGATTCATTAGAAGTTAATCACTTCACAAGAGGTACAATCACAAGGATTTTAAATAAAAGGACTACATCAAATCAGTCCTTCTTAAAAAGAGTTCAGGTTTTACCTTCTTTCCTAATGTTACTGTAGAGCTACATGAAATACATTCCAAAAGGTACAAATCCCATTAGCTCCAGAATACAATTAGTTATTACAAAATTATTATCATCTATGTCTCATTAGAGAAATTAAATTTAGTTTTTCTTTGTTGCAAACTTATATTCCAGCTGGAGACTACAAATGCAGGTCTTCTATTTTTAAAATAACAGTGCAAATCTCTAAATTCATTAATAGAGAACAATAATTCAGACAAAAACTGTCTTCATTTTCTCTGCTAATCTCTGTGCCTTTTTCTCACAGCTGGCTTCATTCTGTAAAGGAGATATAAAATATAAGAATCAGAAAGAATTGAAAGGAAACTGATTTTTGTCCAAATTTCTCTTGCCCAAAGACAAGATCTAAACTGTTCATGGCACATGTTCTTAAATCTTCAGTGATAAAGATAATACAATCTGTCCAGGCCATCTACTTCAGTATTTAATTATCAAATTGTGAAAATACTGGCTTTGTTTTTCTTTTTTTTTTTCCCCCTCTAATGCTTAACATAAATCTTTCTTCCTGCAAACTGAGCTCTGATTTTGTCTCAGAACAAACACAGGTGTTTGCCTTCCCATTTTCAGATACACTTTACATATTTGAACACAAGCCATCCCACCTTTTGTTGTACAGCCAGAATTAATTTTATGTTATTTTGTTCATTCATATTTTTGTAAAGTTCATATTTTGTTCAAGATGTTAGGCATATCATGTTTTCCAGCAGCTTGTTCTTACTGCATCATGTTTTGCAGCATATTTTTCTCTGCAGATTCTCAAGTTGTCCAAAACTTTAATGAAATGCAGTCATCAAAACTGAAAAAAAAACCCACTCCATTTTAGTCTTTTTCAGTTTCAAACACAGTGGACGTACTACTTCATATATCTTACTGAAGATATTTTTATTTAAACATCTAAATATTGTGCTTGATTATTGGATTGTAGTATGGCAATTCTGATGGATATTCAGGATAGCTACCAATACTCTTTCACCCTTCTTTGCAAATGTGTCATTTGCTATCCTATGTTTTTTATTTTATTATTCCAAGATTCTTCACTTTTACATATTTCTGTCCTTAATATGGTTGTTATTTTTTCTGAGGCATCCTGAGATCTTTATTCTGTGTTGTTCCTTTACTATAGGATTTTTTTACTAATAGTACTTTTATTTTCATCCCAGAAATCATGATTTCTATAGTTTCATTATCACAATCATCAGTGTTACTTTTCATCTTCAAATTGTCCCAGAACTCTATACTGACAACTTCACTGTCAGATGCATTTCACCCTGTTTTCCTTCTTAGGGCTGAAATAGCAAATGTTGTCAACACATTCCAAGACCTTAATATTTTAATATTTTGCATCTTGTTATATGCTGGACTTCTACCAAAGTTCAGCCTAGTCTGAAATTATTTCATCTGCCTCATCACCTTTGCCTGATGTTTCATGCTGACCGTGAAAGCACCTTTGTGTTTTTTCTCTTTTATCACCACTATGGACTTCATAGATTCTGCCGCTCAGAGCAAGCTTGTGTGCCTCAATATATGAAATAATATCTTACTCCTCTTCTCTGATTGTCATTCCTAATAAGGTTTCATATTCTATATTCATATTTGAATCATGAGACCTAACTACTCTTACGTCAAACGGATGATTTTTATCTGCTTAATTTGTTTTTGTTCTCACTTCACAAGTGGATGTATTACTAACTGGGTTTTCTGATAGTGCAGTATGACAGCATGGGTTTGAAACCTAGTGAATGCACAGCATTAAAACAAATGTTAAAAGTAATAATATTAAGGGTAATAGAACCTTTCTAAAAATAGGAAGTATTTGATGCAAATTTTAGAAGCAAAATTTTTCAGCAGCTCAATAATGCTGAGAAGTTGTCCAGCTGAGCTAATATCATTGCTACCCAATCGCCAGATATTTATCCCAGTGTCAAAGTGTATTTATATTATTATATTGTTATTGCCTTAGGAAAAAATATTTCTAATTAGTTTTTATGCCTGTATTTCTAAATCATACCAGAAAAAAAAATTAATGGACAGTCTGGTACAATTACGCAGTGTTTACGTACATTTTACATACATTAAAATTTCCTTAAGATCATCTACAGATGAGCAAGAAAATCTTTTAAGTCTCTTGTTCTTTTTTGATGATTCATTTAATTGCTGTATTAGTAAGATATTTAACTAATATAATTTAAAATTTGTGTTTTCTAGAAAGTGCATCTTGTTTTTGAATATTACTCTTATGTGTTGTGTAAATTATTGTATTTATTTTTATGTCTTGTTCAATGAATCGCTTGTGAACACTTTAGGAGACAAATAACATGATTTGGCAGTAATAGCACAGTACACCTCTTATGTCTGATGCACCAGCTACTCAGAGTCAGAATAGGGAAACTTAGAAAAATTAAATGGTTGCAGAACTATGAGCAAGAATTTTCTCTGAAAACCCAGATTTCAAGCCGCAAAATTCCCTAGCAGGATATATACTTCAGTAGTGAAACAGAAAATAAAGCAGTATGTTATTATTTATTAGGCTTTTTTGTTGATCAGATAGAGAAAAATCACACTGCCTGTAATAGCTACTAAGATGTACAATTTTCAAATTAGCTTTTTCTTAAGTAAAAGACAGAACACATAGTTCTTCCAAATTCTGTGGACTGTTCACCACTGCAGACATGCAGTATGCAAATTAAACATTTTTACTCCAGCTGAGGCTGTACTTTGCCCACTGAGTGATTTATCTTTGCAAGAAAGAAAGCAGCACTTGCACCATTAGCCTTCCCTGAGACTTTGCTGGGGGAAGCTTTCCACATCATTTTTATATGATTACAGAAGAGTCTAGGTATAAGAACCACCCTAAATAGAAATACATCTGGGAATGTCCTGGTCATGGACCTTGTATTTGCAGTTTTATCCATTTAGGGCACGGCACAGGCCCTAAATAATTCTTTAAGACAGCTGCAAACTGTTTTCACCCTTTGCTGTGAAACTTTCTATCATCAGAATGAATCTGTTACAAAATTGTATTAGCAGAAACTGACAAAATTTAGAAGTGCAGTAGTTTATTTGGAAGAGTTTGTACTTTTGAAAAAATCTTATAGTGAACAGTAAAGCAACTGCTGGCGCACTAGAACAATCTGTAGAAATAATATTGGTCTACTAACATGTACAGATTTGTTCTCCAAAATCAAAATAATAACTTGTTAAATGTATTTATGTGTTGGTTCTTTTTTCTTTAATATCTGTATGTGGGCCTTAAAGGCCCATGGAAGTCAGATCTCCCTGTCAGTTCAAAAAAAAAAAAAATACTCTCCATTTTTAAGGAGAGGTGCAGTAACAAAATTAAGAGAAAACAGCATAACAAAATAAGCATTCAACTTAGATCTTCAGTTGTTCTGCTCTTCCATTATTTTCCCATTCAGTCCTTCTTCCCTTGGCTGTTTATTTAAACTGTAAGCTATTTAGAGTGAGGGGGTTGCTTTCTGACTCATTGTCCATACAGATTGCTGGAATTCTGTACTAACAAGCAACTATTATAAACAATAACACATATATTCTCTTTCATACAAGCACAACAGTTTTTTTCACAATCAAGAGTAAGGCTTAGACACCTCAGAGTAGAACACCGGAAATTTGCTGAGATTAAATAAATGAATGAGACAGATCCCTGGAGTTAAAGTAGAGAATTTGGCTGTGCCAGACCCAGCAAGAAGTGTTGAAGAGACAGAAGGGAAGTTTCTGTTAAAGTACTGGAAGGGGTTAAAAATGAGACAGGAATGAACCACTCTCGTGTGAATATAGTTCTCCTTCAACAGAGCTGAAAGCTTCCAACTAGAAATTTCACATTACATAGCTTCCAGGTAGTTGAAATTGCCAAGTCAAAACACTGTTGGGGGAAAGATTGCAAGCTTTGCACTGACACTGTTCAACAGGTAACCGTGACTGGGTCTGAAAGAAGATATTTCCCTTCTCAGTGGCCAGTTCAGCAATATCGCAGTGACACTAAAACACAGTCATTTTACAGACAGCTCTATTTTTATTCTAATCCACTTCTTTTTTTAATGGAAAAATTTACTTTGTCAATGCTAGCCAAAAGCAGTAGTAAAAACTGCTTTGGTTTCAAAATGGAAATACATAATACATGCATTTATCACTGAAGACAGAATATAATCAACAGATTATCAGATTCTCTTGATGAAGAAAATTATGATGTGTGCAATTGCATGTACTGAGTCTACTTAAGAGGGAAACATGATAGGGAGGTTTCTTAATTCATCCAAATATCTAGATGTAAAACAGAATAGTCACTATATGAAGAGAATTAATTCATTGTTGTATTTATGGAATTTTTAAGAATACATTCAAAAAGTGCAATAAACATCTGTCCATCTTAAAGATGGGGACTCAAATCATATTGCAGAAGAGAATAAACTAGATTTTAGTCCTGAGTGACAATATTTCTATTTATTATAACTACATAACAACAATTCTACATATCACAATGATTAGTAAATTAGATTCTAAATGCCTTTGACTGGTCCTCAGTGCATTTCTGTATAAATTTTGCATAAAGTCATTATTTTTGTCGCTTTAGTTGAATTGATATTACCTGATTATTTCAAGATAAAGCTTTAAATAATTTTTCTTTTTCTCACCTGTAAAACCCATTCTTCTTGCATCACAAAAAAACTATCATGAAATAAAATTACTAATACAAAATTTTTCCCAGTGTACTTGGAACTACAGCCTAGAAAGCCTAAAGTTCACTGCAGGCAAATTGATACTGCAGTAAAAATGATACTGAAACCTGCAAATAGTGGACACATGGATCAGTACAAATAATGGACCTGTGGATAAGTAATGATAAAAGAGAAGAATGAACTTGGCTTTCTAAAGTCAATTTCTCACAAATGTCTTGGACCACTCTAGATCACGTCTTAATTTTTCTATTACATGTAATCTTCATGGATCCAACTCTAAATAAACAGAATGCTCTGTATGATTTCTTACATTTCACTAAATATATTTTCAGATGTCAGTTAATTCCTGGCACAAATGAATTTGGCAGAAGGTGACAAACATAATCAAAATATGTGAAAATCACTTATCTGCTCAACACTAACAACTTTCTATAATAACTACTTTTTTAATGCTGTTACTTTACTATTTCTTTAACCTACTTGCTCTACAGTTCATGTTCCATTTTTTGTTTGTTTTTTCCTTTGCTAAATCTATTTGTTTTATATTTAGAAATCTGGTGTCTAAGACTGTGGTTCCAAAAATCCTTTACTTCAGAAACAAAACTCTGGAACATTATTTCTTTCTGGTCTTCATGGGTCTGTCTAGATGTCTTTTGAATTATTCTTTCTCAAATGCAACACTATGGTAAGAAATAAAAATAAAGATAGAAACTGAATGAGAAGCAGAAATTACAGTGAGAACTAGGTAGAGCATTAAAAAAATGTGCCAAAGGCCAATTTAAATTTTTTGGTGTAGGGAGTTTTTTATTTGCTAAACCTCTCTGAGCAATTTTCTTAGCCCCTCACAAACAATTAACAAAAAAAGGCTTTCCAAATTAACCTTATTATTCAGTGTTTCTATTTCCCATTTGCTATATTTTCATGATTGCAGTCTGCATCTCAGATAATCCACATCTTTTTTGAAGAATCAGGCCTGGAGAGTAAGCACTGAGATAACATGCAGAGAACAAGATAAAGAAGCATGGAAACCACTGGGGAGCAAGAACTGTGGAGGAATTACTTTGCAACCAGTCCAACTTATAAAATTGCTCATTTGAGGAGGATTTTTACCTGTTTATTTAAAAAAACTCGAAGTTTCACAGGTGAGAAAGAAGTGTGAGGCTTTAAATTGCTATTAGTTACATGTCATGCTCACCATTATTTTCCCACAGCCTTTACCATCCAGGTGCCTAAAGTTTATATCATGTATTTTTGATACAACTACCTACCTGTGTTTCCAAATATATTCGCATCTTCAACTTTTGCTGCTGTCTTTACAAATCCAAAACAATTCCACAAATATGCCTCTGATATAACTAAGATCTTCCACAGAATCATTCATGGTGCATGGATTGATAGATTGCTATGTGCTGAATTAAAGCATTCTCTGGGAGTTAGAAAAAAGCCTGTCTAACTCATGCCACTTAGAATGTAAAATTTCTGAAACACCCATTCCTCCGAAGTGTCCTAATAAATTGTGCACATTCACTGAGGGACTCGAACAGTTCCTCTCTCTTTGTAAAGTTCAACCTTCTTTAAAATCTTACCAGAGTCTTCACTTTTTACAAAAGAAGGAAGAAGTTGGTTTAAAAGTACTTTCACGGGACTATTCACGAGTGGGAATGTGAATGGCCAGGAGGCGAAGCTGCTGCTGCAGAAACAGGGAAGCCAGAGCTGCTCCTGCATCCCCATCTAGTGGAGAAGAGCCCTTGCTGCCGATTCCACAGCTCCCGAGCTCCGTGAGTGTGAGTTCCTGACCGAACCTCAACTGATGGATTGCACACTACCTGCTTTATCTAAATCTTTGTGCCCAGAGAGCAACTAACTTCCAGACAGGAGGCTGGAATTTACATCTAAGTGTGTCCAAATAACAACCTTGGAGCTCTAGATACCTCACCTTTTTTAACTTTTGCCTCCTTGGACCAAAACATTCAGCATATTTTTTTTTTGAGCGTCATAAATGTCACGTTTGGAGGTGAAAAACTAGAAACTGTTCCCTAACTGACATTTGGAGTAAAGATTCATCACAAATAATGGGTTTATTGAAAATTAATGAGCCACCAAATCGGCCTAATTATTTTAGGGAAATAACTGGGAACAATTTACTCAACTCCTGAAACAAGGACAAGAAGGAACTACTTGAAAAATCATGTCTATGGGGTAAGCATTCAAAGAACAGAGAAAGATTTCTCACACTTATCCTTTCTTGTAACATTAAAGCAGTAACTCTAATGCAATAGTAAGGGAAATAGTAAGGGAAAATTTGATTCCAAGACAAACTTTACATCCAGTGGGGCTAATATTTAAAAGCTATATTAATATTTTCAGTGACATTAGAGGGACATGGTAACTATTCTCGAAATTTTACTGGGGCAGAGGTATCATAGTGTATGTACTTCCAATAGATTTCAGCTATTAAATAGTGTCATTCTTATCTTCACAGATGTATGTAGCATTTAGAGTTTTTCTCCTCAGGGACAAGGTAACTATTCTCAAAATTTTAATGGGGCAGAGGTATGTACTTCCAGTAGACTTCAGCTATTAAATAGTGTCATTCTTATCTTCACAGATCAATGCAGCATTTAGAATTTTTCTCCTGACCTAACTGTGTATTTTCATACCTAAATACATTCACAGAACCACAGAATGGGTCAGGTTGGAAGGGCCCACAGTGCGTCACCTAGTCCAACATCCCTGCTCAAGCAGGGCACATGGCATAGGATTGTATCCAGGCTTGGATATCTCCAGTGGGGGAGACTCCACAACCTCTCCGGGTAACCTGTTCCAGTGCTTGGTCACTGCACAGTAAAGAAGTTCTTCCTCATGTTCAAGTACAACTTCCTGGGCGCCACCACACAAAAAGACCTGAAACCAAACAAACAAAACACAAACCCCAAAGAACTGTAGCTATCCTGCAAGACTGTAGTGTTAGAGTGAAAAGCAGATTTCTACCTAGAGAAGGGCAGGAGGTCAAACACCACTTCAAAAGTTCCCAGTGCTCCCAACATTCTGTGGCATGAAAAGGAAGGGCCTACATTTGATTAAAGACAAGCAAACAACAAAATTCGCTAGGTGAATACAATAACCTACTTTACACTTTTTTAAAAGAACTCATCTAACTCTAAGCAAACTCACTTGCACTTTGTTCTAATCAAAATCTTGCATTTTATTGCTGTTATTTCGCAAAATTAGATTTGCTTCTACTTTCACTTTCGAAGAGCATGTTTACAGTTGTACACCATGTGTGCTTTCCAGATTAGATATCCAGGGCTGATGTTGAAACATAAACTGAAAGTGCAAAACACTTTTCAGACAAGAAATCATGCAGCAGCAATAAATTTAAATATTTTAATGTCTAGTATGCTAAAGGAAATTATGATATCAGTGTTCATGATTTGTCAAACACCAGCACAAGTAACTCACCTTGCCTGGCCTTAAGCAGACAAGAAACTCAAATTTGTAGATCCATTCATATCACTTGGGAGGTTTCTAGAAAAAGCTCTCCTGCACTCATGCAAAAAGTTTTCTTCTGTCAGAAGTCTTTCCACATGTTTCCGGTTACCAGTGAAGGTCTAATAAATAATAATTTAGATTAACTTTAATAAGTTGGAGCAAAATCACTGATTTCCTCTTGCACTTACTTTAAGCTATATTCCTTCCCTTCTTCCTAGAAAATGTAAATGCTCTTGCTATACGGTTCAGTGTGACTCAGGCCATTATCCTATGAGAATCCAAGAATAAAAGAAAAGAAAGGAAAAGTATGGTTCTGAGAAGGAATATTGACCTGGAAAATTTGTCAAAGATGGAAGATACTGAAAGGAAAATGTTTAATTGTAGGCATTAACATCTGTGTAAACAACACAGGGATCCAGTACTGTGACCCTAGGAGATAATGTGAGGAAAGGAAATGGAATTTCTTGTATTTCATATGGCAATAGACTGAAGAGGCTAAGAAGATGATAAGGTTTTTTACATATTTTTATTTTGTTTAGAAAACTTTGAGGGATTGAACTGCTACTTGGAGTTAAGGAGAAGCAGGAACTGAGAACAAAAGAAAAAAGACAAACCCTGGAAATTTCAGCTCAATGACTCTTTGCATAACACTATTTTTAAAAGTTAGTACAAAATTTACAATTTTCTTTAATCTCCCAGCAACTGCAGTTGGGAAAGACTGTATGTCAAAACCCCATACCATCTTACCTTAGATATTTAAGTGCTTAAATTGGGAAAGGCAGATTGGGACCCCAGCACTCAGGGTCAGGACACCTCCATTTCTCCAGTTATTGCTGAAGAGCTTCTGAGAGGTGACAGGTAGGAAAGATGAGTGCTAATATCTTTACAAACAATTCTATGGGTGAAGGAATGGGTGTTAACGTCTTAGAAATGAGTTTTACTACGTCTACTGACTTCAAGGGGAAGGTTTGTTACAGATCCCAGACAGCTCCTGAAACAGGCAAGGGTCCGCGCAAGCCTCAGCTTCCGAAATTTGGGGTAAAATGACAGGTTCAAGGGGGAATATGTGGTAGGTGGCCCGGGAAGGCTGTACTTTCCTAGTACCTCAGCTGGTGGGAGAAGGAAGAAGGCAACACGCAGCCGGGAGTTTAGGATAAAAGAAGGCCGCGTCCTCTAAAACCGCGAGAGAGAAACCCGGCGGGCGTGTGCCCGGGTGGACTCTCTGCCATCATGCGAATAAAGTTGCAGGACTCCTCTGTCTCCTTTATGGACGCTGGCTTTTCATAGCGTGATTTTCCGTACACGCCTGAGCCCACCTGAGCAAAGCAGCCGCTCCCCGGGCCGAGCGTGGGGACGATGCTCCGGGGACGATGCTCCGTCTGCAGGGATGGGGAGAATGCTCACCTGGCGGGCAGGTAGGCGCCGTCCATACGGGGTCTACACAATTCTCCACTGGGAATCATAGAAACAAACAAACCAGCAAACAAACAAACAAAAAAGACAACACCCGCCCCCTCCCCCAGTTCACCAATTACTATTTAAACATTGTCACACGTTTCCACAACACTACGAAGAAGACATATTAGAAGACTTGATCAGATGGCATTTAAGGTCGTTTTGCGGGTGAATGGCCGCTGCCCCCGCTTCACACCGCCTGTACGAAGTGTGTTCACTACCCTGAGCTGCCCGCGGTGCTCCAGCGCATCAGACCCCGAGGCCGGACCCCACTCCGCCTCCGCCAGGCAGATTCCTTGGGATGGGCAGGGAAGGGGTTAAACGACGAGCCGCGGCGCCTGGAACCCGGCGGACTGTTCCATTACCTCGAGAGGGGGGACCCGCATACACATTGCTAATTATTCGCTACCAGATAATGTTAAGACTCGAAAAGGAAAGCTATAAGCAGTCATTATAAAGCATGAGAAGCAGGTCTGTGAGTTAAAACAGGAGAACCTGAAGTAAAATCCTGAAGGCATCTCCGTCTTTTCTCCTGCGTGGGCGAGTTGCGCTCAGCCCGGTCTGAGGGAGGAGGCGAGGCGGCACCCCGGTAGCGTGTTTGGGGCTCGCAGGGCGCTTTAGGAGTTTTAGATACACTTTAATTTCTCCTTTCAGCATGGCTAGAGTTTTCCTCTTCCCTGGCTGCTTTAAACAGGCCTTGTTTGCCTAAGCGGGACTGGGAGGAGAGGAGGAAGGGCGGGCAGGAGAGCGGTGACGGCAGGAAGGTTCTGAGGTGACAAAGGCGCGGGAAGCGGCCGGAGCAGCCCGGGTGCTGCTCGGTCAGGGGGTCAGTGGCTTTCTTTAGCTCAAATAATTATCGAATCGGTCGCGCCGAGCCCAGTGTAAGAGATGTGACAAACAGGTTTGGGAGTCCTGAGAACAAGCGCGAGTAACTCGGCCGGATTTCACAGGCAGTGCTGGAGAGCCGGGGCTGAGATCCGCCCCAGGCGGTTCGGGAACAGGCGGAAGGCGTCCTCAGACATCTGCTCTCACCAGTGTTTTGGAGTGTCTTAAAGACATTGTCCGTGTTCTTTAGGATCGACTTAATAATGTCAGAATAGAAAGGGGAAAAAAGCGCCTTTTTTTTTTTTTACTATTAATGGTAAGAATTAAGAAAGTGAGGAACCGCGTTCTTAGGTCTGCACCCTGACAAAAGGAAACAGGGTGTTTCAAGTCTTATAAAGGAGCTGGTTTAAAAGCAGCTGTTAGTGATAGAGAGCTTTCCATCATACTAAAAATATTTCTGAGGAATCATAAGCATGGGCAGTGCTTCCCAGGCAACTATAAAATGCCAAGCCCACTTCCTTTGAGAAACTCTGAAACTTAAAAGTAGAGCAAAACCACACAGTATTAACAAATTTGGAGCTTACAGTGAGGGAATAGGAGGGGCATTGTCTTCGAGAAGCAAATTTAATTTTTGTAACATTTTCTTCTGTATTATTTATAAGAAAATTTCTTGTCTGCCTAATTATTCTTCAGTATCAGCCGAGCAGTATTGTTTCAGTAATACTGTGGTAACATAGCAGAGATGGAGAATCCACACATTTCAGAGAAATGTATGAGAGATTGAACTACATTATTACCCGAGTCCCTCGGGGGTGCAACAGTGAAACAGCACCAGGAAGTGTGCTTTAATCATTATTCCTGCACTGGCTTTTTTTGTGGCTAAATGAGGATCTCAGTGCTATGGACTAGCAACCCAGAGTCTTTCCTGAGCTCTACATTGCCAAAAATAGTGTTTAATTTAAAAAGTTGCAGTATGTTTTTTGCAATCAAAGGGAAGTGTATATGCTAGAAAAAACCTATTGGATTAACAGTACTGTAATTTTTTCCTTGGCACATAGGGAGTTCTAAGAGGTTGTCTGTAAAATTTCTGCACGTGGAACCCCCCTCCCTCCCAAAATTTCTAGGGGCAATAATTAAATATTATTCTACAGCTACCTAAACATGTAGTTGTATTCCTATAGCCATGTTATTACAGCTCTATAACTTCCCAGAAATTACATATGACATTTTCTATTTCAGGCATTTTGACAGCAGTAAATAGCATTTTGAATGAAATTTTTGGGAACTGGACAGATTATATCTATTACATGTGAAGAACACCAGCCATAAAGAAGTCTCATATAGACATCTCTGAACTGCTTTTAGAAGAGGGTAAAGCTGGTAGAGGCCTGGTAAGAAAATCTTCATTTAAATATACACAATTTTATTGCTGGGAGGGAAGATTATTCAAGGAGTGAGAAGGACGAAGAAGGTGTAACTGCTAAAGTTAATCAGTTTGGTAGATCTTGAATGTTCAGCTGTTACATGGTTTTATACTAACTTCAAAACAGCATGAAGATCACAGGGATGATGTGTAACACAGTGTCCATGGTAATGAAACAATGCCTTATTCCCAGGCCATCAGACATGTATGTGACACTCCTTCCCCTGTAGGCCATGTTATATATTGAGTTAATCATCAACAGTGAAGGAATACCAAGGATTTTTCTCACTTTTCAAGTTCTAGATGGTGTTTATAAGAGGGTATAAAAAATAAGGGGATGATAAGGATATCATGACTAACTGTAAAATAAAGCATACTTCCCAATAAAATTCAGATGGACTAGAAAAAAACACATTTACCTTTATAAATCTAGTTTTTAAAACCAAACCAAAACATCCCTAAACATCTGTCTATCACTAATTTTTATATGATCGATTTTTCATGAAATTTAGTTCTTAAGGAAAGCTCAGATATGGGTACTATCCCTACCTGGCATGACCCTAGGCTGGACAGTTAACTTCAGTACTTCTGGAGTTATTGAGGCAACATCCAAGTTTAGCAGTACGCAAAGTTACTCGCAGACAATCATAAACACAGCAGAATATTTACATTTTAAATTTTAAAAAAATTGCCCTCACTAGTATAAATGATATTTGGTGTGAAAAAATTTAGAAAAGGAAAGATCATAATTTTAGGTCTGCACATATATAACAATTTTTGTGACAGTTTTTTCATGTAAGTGCTCTTTGTGCTATTCTACAATTCAAACAGAAACTTATAGCATGGCTTTCACAAATAATCTCTTTGCCAGTAAATTATTCCTTATTTGACTGAACTTTTTATCCATACATTATTCAATCACAAATTCCTTTTCTACACTATTAAAATGGCATTCCCACCAAAGTCGGTTTTTCACTCACTTTCTACTCATAGTGCATTCTTCTTTGGGCATTTGGGTATTCTGTAAACGTGATGTATAAGAAAAAAATAAACCCAGTAAGATAATTTGTTATAGAGATAGACAGAGATTTATAGACTCTATCTATATAGATATAGATAGAAACATCCTCTTTTTAAGCCAGTGATTGTTTAAGTGAAGCAGATAGAGGTTCACATAATGGATTATTTGGCAATGAAGAAAAATCAAAATAGGAAAATAAAGTAAGGGCTTTTATATGCTGCCTCTAACCTTTGGGAGCAAGTAAGAAGGAAACAATTCAAAAGGATAGGGAAAACACAGCCTAATGGCAAAGAAAAGATAAACATTGCCCAAGGAAATGCAGGAGGAAAAAAGCACTTTAACCAGAGGAGACTAATCACTAGTGTAGCCTGAAATAAACAAAAGGCTTTCTTAAGTCTGGAAAAGAGGGGAAACAGCAATGGAAGGTAAGAAAGTAATGAGTAAGTTTAGGAAAAAGTCTAGTGAATTAAAGTATATAAAGTATTTTGTGGCATGTCTGCACATATTTTCCTGATAGGGAAATGCATATTTTGAAAGCTGTTGGGTTATTGTAATTTATGGATCTATTTAGAAAGCAACTGTCATTAAAATTGGCAGTGTATTCTTACTTAATTTGACTTGGTTAATGTAGTGTTTTTGGTCAGAAAAAAGAGATGGCATCAGATGCTTTGATGCACTCTGTTTATAAAGATTGTGTGTACATTCTTTTTCTCTGAAACCATGTGAATGTTTCACTCAAAGTCTCAGCTCCTTCTTGGTTGATAGTCATCTTGAACCTCTCTTGCTCTGCTTTTCTTACAGCTACATTCCCAGTGATTGCTCAGGCCTGTGTATGGGTATCTGTGTCTTCTCTGCATCTGTTTCTATGGCATTTTACATCTCTTTTTCTCACACATGCCTATCCTCAAATATCCAACAAAACATGTGCCAACCGCGTGTCTTTGTTTTCGGTGGTGACATGCACCCATATTCTTGTGGAAACTGGTTCTTTTTTTTTTTTTTCAGAAAGTTAAACTACTTCTTACAGTGATTTTGAAGAGCGCTGCCTATGACAATTAGCTGTAATGCATTTTATCTAACAGCAATTTTATCCATGGCAGACCATGTTAATAAATTGAATCCAGCATGGAAAACAATACTAGCAGTAGCACAGGTATAGAGATCACAGCCTCCTCAAGAGAGTCACTGTATCATTTTTCATATGACTACTTGCACTGGAATGCAATCAACAGTAGAAAAAGTTGGCAAACCTACCAAATGTACAATAATAATTCAGAACTACAAATTTACAATGCTGCGTACACTAGTGGTCTTTCATTATCGTCACACTTTTAAAATTATTTCCACTTAAACTATAAGCTTTAAGGAAACTGCTTATGCTTAGTGTGTTTTTTCTCCAACTGTATACCTTTGAGACAAAAATTTCCTATGGTGAATTCATCTTTTAATAGATGAATTATGTTTAAGAAACGTTAAGAAGTTGAATATGTATTTTAAAATTGTGGGAGGATAAATACAGAAATGTAAACATCAAAACCAGGAATTTAAATACATCATGATCCAGAAAAGGATATTTTTTCATAAATAGATAATTTTGATCTGATTTTTAAGCTGCATCATCTAGCCAGAGACATATATTTGCATTTAATTTGGGTTTCTCCAGGTCAACAGCTCAGTTTTCTGGACCACTATTGTCCCTGTCAAAAGTTAAACCAGAAATTTTAAAAAGGCTTTGTGCTTCAGAATGCACAGTATTGCAAGTTTGTGAGAAATTAAATAAGTGATAAATTTATACTGCTTTCTGGTTCACTAATGGAGCATCCACACATCTTCTAAAGTCCTGACAAAGTAGATGCAGTGCTATTCATCCCTGTGGCCATGCTGAGAAGCAAATTTCCAGCACATGTCCAGATACATTAAAAAAAAAAAAAAAAGAATGAAAGTTATATAAATGGAATATTCGGCATTCAGAAAATAACAGATGATGTTTTATTTATCCTTACTCCTTTTCTTATCTTAAAATCAATAAATTACACTTCAGAAGTAATTTTCATTACAAATTGATGTTGACAGCCATAACCCAAAAGAGTGCAAAAGTTACTTGTGCTCATTTAATTTTATTGCACTATATGTTTTCTCCTCCCAGTCCCACTGTAACATCCTTTTGTAAAGGCCACAGGATGTCTAAACCAAGAGGGACATCTGCTACAGGTTAGAAGTCTAGTTTAGACACTGTGTAGGACTTTTTAAAATGTCATCATATGAACAAATTTTTCAACTGATAGCCAAATTTCAATGAACTTTCTTTTATCAGATTTCTGAATAATTATAAGGTTATTAATTGCTTGAATAAAAAAATAATTAGAAATGTGAATGTGATCTATCCCTAGATGGAGAACTACAGTTTCTTCTTACAGTTTCTTCTCCTTTTGTCAAGTCACTTTGAGAAGATTGCTTTAGGCGTGTCTCTAAAATGCAACATAAATGGAACATACATGGACATTGGAAATAATCTGTCTAAAAATTGCACATCTCTTCGAACAGACCTTGGCACAGGCTCAAAGCATGCCAGCTTGCACTTTCCCAGACAATTCCTGTGCACAATTTAGACATTAGTGTTGGTCATAACCCATTCTCAATGGGCAAAACATGCATGTGACTATCCTGGGTAAAACGTGGAACATTTGGTGGCTGCAAGCTCCAATGCCAGAGAACAGTCCCAGGCATGTTTAACCTATATTTATACGTAGCCATTTCATGATTTCGCTGAGGATAATTAACACTTCTGAAGAATCAGAAAGTTCTCTCTTCCAAGGAAGCAGTTTTTAAAGGCCTGAGCCCAAGACACTTTTTTTAACATACGCTATATAGATAGGCATATCTCTGTTTTAAATCTTCTTTTTCTGGCAAGTTCATTCAAAATGGAATGGCAAGGTATGTTATGATATTCTTAACTTTTTTAATGCATACAAGTATGACTTTATGAATACAGAGCTGAATACAACAACCCTTAAGGCCAATTTTTAACTTCAGTCCTTTGCCAGAAGATGAATGTCCACATTCACAGTTTACTTTAACATTCAAATTAAAGTACCAGAGTTTTGTCTTCTCATTTTTTCTCCATAGAAACATTACTGTACATTTTAATATATGCCTGCCGTAGAATTCATACTGTGTACAAACAGAAGCTCATTCTTAATGTGGTAGAGAGTCACTTAAAATGAAACAGTACCATTTAATTTAATATTAAATTCCTGTTAGTCAATTAAGCTAAATAATTAGAAGAAGGAAAAAATACTACCTCCATATGGCTTACCAGGAAAAAGAAATAAAAATCAGTAGTTTCCATGAAGTTGTAAACTTAAAGCAAGTAACCATACAAATATTTGACTCCTCTGGCTTCTCTGGCTTTTTATTTAACGTGTACCACTGTGAGTTTCATATTCAGATTGCTTACTTTTCACAGAATATCTCCCAGTCAATTTACAGTTACATGGTGTTATTATTTGTTCTGTGAACTAAAGGCAATGCAAAGAACATAACTTTGTATTACTTGTCATACAGTGTACATTATTAAATTCTTCCTAATCACTGTGTGATCCAGCCTTAACACCAGATTCTAAATAGAGTACTTAAATTTAGGATGATATAGCTAATGATTGTGTTACTGTATAGAGATAATAACTTTCCTTTTTATAGGAAAGTTCTGTCCAATTGAGAGGGTATATAAAATAAATAGTCTTAATTTAAAAATATATTTTACTGACATGTCCTAATTATTTTAAAAATCTACCTGGCAATACATATACTGTAATATGGGTAATATACGTACCTGTAAATTACTAGGAGGTAAACAGAATGCACAGTGCTAGTGCATCACATAACTTAAAATGACAGGTACTTGAATGTTATACTGGCCCTTAAAGAGACAAAAACGGTAAAAACCAATGCATTTTTCATTTATTCTACAGAAAAAAATCAAATTACAACAATCATATCTAAGAAAACATTGGTGCCAGGTGTATTTTTACTCCAGTATTACATGGTGTCCATAATTTATGAAGCTGAATAACAATATGTAGCATTCAGGGAAGTTAACATCAGAGTGAGGAGGGCAAAAGAGGTCCCTTCTCTACTTTGAGCAATGCTATCTTTGCATTTATAAAGCTTATCTCAGTACACAGCAGCAGCAGTTGTAAACAGCAGCAAGAGACATACCTACAGCTTTCCATATATTTTGTGAAAATTATTTGAGTGCTCTCTCCATGAATATCTTTAATTCCTGCCTTTTGAATTAAGATTTACTTTGAAGAACAAAAAACGAGTCTGAAGTAACAGACTGGACAAATAGCTTAAAGTTATGGGAACTCAGTCATTTGTTTTGGGCAAAAGATGCATTTGCCCTGGACATCAAAGGGAGCAGGATTAGGTTCTAAAACTTTTACCCTGAAACTTGCAGTTCATTTTCTAGACTACATAGGTGTGGATTTGCCCGGGGAATTCAGAGAGCTCTGCCCTTCTCCACACTGCAACCAGCTTTGTTCATGCAGTTTATGCTCCTTAGTGTGCTACAGTCATGGTTGCATGGCTGCATAGCTCCTCCCATAGAGATTAGGGCTATCCCCACCCCATGACTAAGGCCTGGAACAGAAATAAGGTGTAAAGGCTTTTGCAGCAGTTATCAGGTAATCTGAAATACTTGATTTATCACTTCTCTGGTCATTTCAGGCATAATGACATGAACCCTATGCATACTACAGTGCTTTTAGGAATATAGTGAACATCCATTCTGCAATAGATTGTTGTGAGTGAGCTTTTGAAGCAGAATACAAGGAACTGCTTGTCTGAATGCAGTCAAAGGATTTGATCTTTCATTTTTAAAAGCGGAATAAAAATATTTTATTTCCCTTAAGGAAAATAAAATCCTGATTTGCTCATGTGTGTTACACACCACCTTCTCTCTTAATGGTTTAAATTAGTTGTTCTCTTGTGCAGGTAATACAGCATAGTAGTCAAGTAAAATAGCCATTTCTACAAGTTCTTTTAGTTGAGTGGTATTTTAAAAGCATTAAATGGTCTAGTGATATTCTCATTGAAACCATAATCAAATAGGTGTTGTGCCTGACCATAGAACCATAAAAAAACATATTTGGCATTTGAAAATTAAAAATTCAATGTTCTGTATTTTATTTACATATTAATTCACCAACTAAGAAAAAAATAATTATTTAATAGGATTACTAAAATTACAGAAAGCCTCCATCAATATAAATTGGTAACAATCACTTAGAAGTAGATTGAAATAGTATTCCTGAGCTTTGTAATTTTAGAATTACATTTTCCTGGAAATTCATAGATGTGTAAGTATGCATATATATGCTATATGAACTCCAGATAGGTAGTTCCTTAAGTTATATTTTATTTCCAAGAGAACGTAAACAGTTTTCCCCTTAAGTTACAAAGTTGCAATGTATTAAATTCAGTGTGAAGACTTAAGGACACACTTCATTTGCAACACCAATTATTTACCTTTATTTCGAATTGATAACTTCAAGTTATAAATGCATAAACGATTATAGGATTGGGACTCTTTATATTGACTTGGAACAAAGATCTAATATATTTTTTTCAGAGCCTAGTTTACTCTGTCTCTGTTAATACGTGCCATTAGAATAATAGTATTTCCACTGCTGAATTACCGTGTTTTCCAGTGCCGTCTTCACTTCTGTATTTAAAAAAAAAAACCAAAAAAAACCAAACAACCTTGTAAACCAAACTTTGATTCATCCAAAATTATGAATTTTGTAGTAGTTTAAGCATAAGAGAAGCATTTGAAGTCTATATTAAAACCAGAGCACAATTCAAAAAATCCTAAGCATTGGAGAGATCAGGTGCACTGGTGTAAGATTCTATCCCTTTGTGCAAATAACATTTATCCAGCGCTGAAAGGGTGTGTTTATATGTCACAGGGTATTTACAGCTGTGTCCAGCTGATTCCTGGAGTCGACAGACAAGGAGTTCTTCCTTTAGAAATGAAAGGATTTTTGTCCAAGTATTGAGCAGCAAACGACATTAAGTGAGTACTAAAAGACATAGTTACTTCATGGGATATAAATGCTTTTCCATTATTATCCTGTGTTATGATTATTCGGTTTTACCTGTAGAGAGGAACACCAGAAAGTCTTTCAGATTAGGACATGCTCTTTCTCCAAACACTCCTTCACAACACACAATTAAAATATTTACAGTAAATATAGTGGCGGTGGAGCCTCAGACTCCAGCGAAGGACATTTCACCTGAACATCAGCATTTTCCCCGGTGCTCGTCCAAAAAGCCCGTTTTTGAAAGCCACTCCCTTTTCGTATGTCCATCTGGAAATCCCTCGCCCCGGCAATGCTTTGAGCAGCGGGTGTTTCGGTTCCTGCGGCGCGGCCTCTCACATCCACACCGAAAGGGCATGAGCGGCGACAGTAACTCCAGCGAGTGTCCCACCTCCAGGGGCTGCCGCCTCTGAGGGTTCAGTTTAAGAGCCCTTTCCAGGTCTGCCTCCTGCGAGGCAGCCTTTTGCAGTCCTCCTCCACCATGCTTAGGCAGGACAGAAAAATAAACACCAAAACGTGTATTTTTTTCCGAGAGAATCCCTTCTTCGCAAATCCTCAGCGGAGGCTTAAGCATAAACTTCGGTCTCGTTCCGCGCACCAAAAGGCCGGGATGAGAGAGAAAATTAAAAAAAGGGGGGGAAAAAGAGAAGGTCGTGCAGCAGGGAGAGGAGCTACGCAGGGGAGGCTCTGCCGGGAGAGGCGAGGCAAGGGAGCCCCTCCAGCTGCAGCGGCGGAAGCGGCGCTGGTGGAGCGAGGGAGCGTTCGGGCGAGGAGGAGGCAGCGGAGGGAAGGGGGAGGTTGCTGGTGTTTGGCGCCGGTGGAGGGAGTCATTCCTGCCGCTGCACTTCCGGTCGGCATTTTGTTCTGAGAGGGAGCGAGAGAGACACACAGAGGATCCTTCCCCCTCCTCCTCCTCCTCCTCGCCCTTCTCTCCCTCTGCCCCCCCGCTCGGTACCGACTCACCGTGCCCAGGCCGCCCCTCCCCGCCCTCCTGCGCTCGCACTCTCGGAGGGAGCGGCGGCGGCGGCGGCGGCGGCCCCTTGGCAGCGCTGCCCCTGGGCCACCCTCCGCTCTCCCCGGCTCGGAACCGGTTCGGCGCGGCGCGGCCCGACCCGTGTTGATGTTGTGAAGCAGGCTCGGGGGGAAGGGATTTGCCTCGGCCGCACACCCCCCGGCTCTACATGTTCGCTGCACTGAGGAGGAGACGGAAGAGGAGCCAGCCCCCCTCCCGGCCCGGATTATTGTTGTTATATTATCTCCCCTCCTCCTCCTGCTCCGCGGCGGCGGCGGCGGCCCAGCGGCGGCGGCGGCCTCTCTGAGGAGGGAGGGGGGCGGATTTCTCTCCCCCTCTCTCGGATTCTCGTTGGATTCAGACGCCGATTTGCTCAGGTAATCCCCCCTCCTTGTCTCCCCTTCCCCTCCCTGCCCTCGCCAGCAGCGGGCCGGGCCTCTCAGCCCAGCGGCCCAGCACTGCCGGGAGCAGAGGGGATTAGCTGTTATCCGGGGTAGAGGGGAGTAAGTGGCAACCGGAGGTGTTTATTTCGCAGCCCCCCTTCCTGCTCGGTCGGGTTTGGCGGAGGAGGTTGGTTCGTGCCGGGCTGCCGGGAGGCCCAGGCCCGGCGGAGGGCGCAGGCCCGCCGGCCAGCGCCTTTACTCCAGCTCGGGGATTAGAAAGGCGAAGCGGCTGCTCAGTGACAGGCCTCAACCCGAAAAGAGCAGGAGGAGGAGGAGGAAACAATACATTTAGTCGCAAATGTGCACTGATCCTTTCCCATATTTACAACTTCACCTAGGGCAAGGAAGGGTCCCAGAGCAGACAGCCCTCTGAAGTGGGGCAGAAGTGGAGGCATAGGGGAGGAGAGACAATGTAAATACTCAGGAACAAAAATGCCACTTGTCTTTGCTATTACCTTGTTCTTCTAACCAAGTGTGTTCTGAACATTCAAAAGTTTAAATGCTTTTGGTTTTATAATTTGCAGATGTTTCATTTCTAAATAACATTATTGATTAGTATGTTAATGACTTAGTATATTTATAGCATAAAATAGTGCTTGAAGGATGATTGACACAACACGAACACCTGCAGACCCAAGAAATACAGATAGCATAGCATATTATATTAGGTATTCCGCACAATTTTGGTGTCTGTGTCCTGTATACGCTACAGGAATGTATGTTAAAGGAAGAAATACCATTTTCTGCTTCTAGCAAACGGAAAACAGGCAAGGGATCGTGTGTAAAGTGCTGTGTTTGTGACATTTAAGGGACCAAGGTGAGGTTGAGATCTTAACCAAAGTACTTGAGAGTCACATCTAAATTTATTTATGTGAAGTGTGAGGAATCTTAAAAAGTGTCATCTTGTCAGGCTGTATCACTTTGAGATCCTGAGGTTGTTATTGGCTGTTTGTGTCCATGATATTTGAATATGTAATTAGGTGTAATTTTTACAGGTCAACTGTGTTTTGAAAATGACTGTTTATTAGTCTCAGGTCTTTATAAATAACTAGTAGCTGATTTACAATAAAGTAAATCTTGTACTTATAAATGGTAGAGTTGTAAATGTTGCTAAAAACTCCGGCACATATAAACAAACGCCCTGTGAACTAATAAAAATGCTTCTACAGAAATTACATCGCTGCAGGAAATTTTAAGATACAAAGTTTTCATCCTAGTAGAGAGGAATTTTGTTAGTGGCAAATGATTGTTGATATTTGTTACATTTTCAGCAGGATTTTTAGTTGTTCAGGTAGATTTGCTGTTATAAAACATGGTTACTATATCTAATAGAGTAACTTTCTGATGCATTGTGTTCAGAGTCTTGTAAATGAAACTCTGCTATCGTGCCTCCTGCGTGCCCTGATACATGTTTAAAAGGGTGAAGTTAATATAGCTGTCACGTAGAAGGCGTGTTTTTAATGCTGTAAATCCGTGTAGTAGTCAGTAGCGTGTCCGTGATTTGTATTGGTCAGGGAGCAGTTTGAATTTTAAAAAGCCAGAAGATCCTGCTGAGCCCCAATCCCGGCCTCCCTTCCTCCCACTAATCTCCCATTCCTGTCTTTGTGCTGCCTGGTCCTGTTAGACACTGTTTGCAACAGGGCCTCAGGCCTACGTGCGTGGAGAGGAACCATTTACAGTTCGAAAAAGCAGCTTTTTATTTTTAAACTTTGTGAGATGCAGAGGGAGCCACTAGTCGTCTCTAACTGTCCCCACCTCGGTGTGTAACAGCGGAGTTGCTGTTTGCTTTTGCCCTGTAGTGTGCGTGGAGACCGAGTGTAACTCTGTTTCGCAGGAAAGAAAGGACTGTGCAGAAGTAGTTGTAGTTCTTGGGTAGTTTTCATCATCAGGAAGCGACATTACAGCCATAGCATTTCTTGCGTCTGTGTTTCAGGCAGCTGCCGTTATAAGAAGAATGTGTTTGTTAAGCTAACAGTAGTGAACTTTTCTGACTGATTTTTCATTTAAGGAGGGTTGCTTTAAATATTCTCGATATGAGCAGGAAATGAGCTACTGTAGTTACACAGTTCCTGTCAAGTTTATCTTGCCAGGGTTGTGTGGTTGTGTTTACAGCACCCTTTTTTTTTTTTTTTCTTTTTATCTTTTTTTTTTTTTTTTTTTTTTTTTAACTGGAACGGATGGACTTTTCTGGAATGAAGAATAGTTGTATTTATAAAGGGAAATATAAGATGTCTGTTTTTATTTGTAATTAGTTTTTTGGGTTTGTTCTTATGAGCTGTATGAGGTTAGTCGTGAATTAGTTGCTTGATCAGTTTATATAGTTTTACAGAAATATTTAAAGTTGAGATATTTATAAGAGGACTTATTTTTCTTTTGAGTTGCATGTTTTAGCATATTTGAGAGTGTGTGTGTGCATACGTGAAGCAGGCTTGTGGCATTTTCATACTACTTTTTCCCTGATGTTAAGAGTTTCTACTAAGTGTTTATCACAACAGCTAGCTGCCTAAGGACAATGTATTTATTTTAGTGATGTTATGGAAATACAAAATTAATTATTCTTGAGATGTTAGTTGTAACTATTATTTTATCAAAAAGAGAAAAATGCTTATTTCTACATTTTATTTTGTACTTTTTCCTGCTTTTTGCATTTTGAATTTACTTCCTCTACACAAGTTGTTTTTTTCCTCTCAACTTCTTGAACATTTTACCTAAGGTTATTCCAACAAAAATCCCTTCCTGAAATCTTTAGCTGTTGATTAAAGCTGGTTTTATACTTTTTAAAAATCAAAACATAGAAACAGAAATGTCAGTAAAATAATTTTTTTTTAAATTTGCAATGTTTAAGTTTTGACTTAGAAGCAACCGACAGATCAGAGAAGCCAAATTATATACCTAAGCCCTTTTGAAAATCATTATTCTACATAAGAGCACAGGTACCCCATTAAACCTTATGCTTGAGACTCCATGTACATAAATGTTCATACAACTCTTCTTGCAGAATCAAGGCCATAGATAGTAATTTCCTTAGGAGAGAAACTTTTTGTTTGCTTGTGTTGTTTTGTTAATTTGTTTGTTAGTGATTGTTAAGGTAATATAACTTTAATCCTAAATGTTTTGTGTATATAGTTCTCTACAATATAAATAAACAATATTTTGGACGATACTAGGTAAAAAATGTGGATTGATTTAAGCTAGAGATTCTATTCCTGTTTTTATATGTTCTGTGGCAACTGGACTTTCATGTCTATTATATTACAAAATGTTAAACTGATTATACCAAATTTATGTTAATATTTCTTAAAAATTGCACAAGACATATGAAACTTCTGGATAATTGCTGTAACTAGAGAGAAAAATATCTACTTTTATCCTGAATATCTAGATCTAGGAAAGAAATCAAGTCTTCAAATTCACAACTTTATAATTTCTAGAAAGTATGCTAGAGGAGTGGGTAATATTCATGAATGTGTGTAATTTGGATAACAACCATGGACATACTTAATCAGAAAAACATGAGTAGTTGCAGCTTTAGAATTCGTTGACTGGTAGGTGTGAGGTGGGTCTTCAGGTGTTAGGGTGGTTATTTAGTATCACAAAACACTAAGAATATTTAACATTGGAAAGAATGGCCATTTCAGTATCATACCACTTATTTTAGATCTTGTTTTTCATTTGCCTTTATTAGAAGTAATTCAGGTTAGGTTAGCTTCTGATTTTGAAACATCAGCAGTAATGAGCACTTAGTTGTAAAGAGATATCTGCAAGGATATGCTTGAAATTGGTTATACCTGTGTATTGTTGCTAATAACTCTATACAATAATGATCTCTTTTAATAATGAAAAAGTATTCTTGAAATTAAGAAAATAAGTGTTTGACAATTGCAAACTCCTTAATATAACTCATGTACATTTATATTTTTATTTTCTTTGTATTGCAAACATACTTTTTAGTAGCTGATCCTGACTCCCAAAAGGTGTTAAAAAAGCGCTTTACATTGACATGTATGACGTTCCATGAGTAAGGAAATTGAGTTTGAGGAGATTGTGCAGGACCTGTGATTTGTGTTTCAGTTCTTGTCCCTGCTGTTAGCCATAGAAAATCTCCCCAGCAAAAGGAAGGGAAGAAAGGATTTTGGCCCATCTGTATGTGGAAACTAAAAGGGATTCCAGTCAGATTGAATATGGTTGTTAATACTGTATTTTAAGGTGATTACTTAGTCTGCACAAATAACTTCAAAAGAATGTAAATATCCAAGACCAGTTTTCATGCTGAAGTCATAAAAAATTCTAGAATAAGTTTATTTTATGGCCTTTAGAATTTGTATCAATTTTAAGTGTAAGTAATCAGAGATCTCAGATTCTTTTTATATGAGTAGATAATTAAATTTTTCATTTTATTGCTGGGGTTTGATTTGAAGTGCTCTGGTTTTTGTAGCAGCGTGTATGTGTAGACATGCAATGCGTTTTAGAGGAACAGTGTCAGAGAACCCTAGGCTGCAAAATAAGGGAGTACTGTAAGGAAACAGCCAAGTGAGGAGCTGGGCCTTTAACTGCCCACAGTATTCAACCCTTCCCTTGCAGCCCCAGTTCAGTGCCTCATCCAGTGCATGTGAAATGCCAGCTGACCACTCTTATAACCTAGTTTATGTACTTATCATTCAGTGTGTACCCTGTTGCCTTATTACCTGCTGTGTACATCCCAGTCACTCAGGAAGGCTGAAGTGTTTTCATATTTTAATTTGTAGAGTTATCTCAAAACAAGGTGCAGACTTCAGAGAGTTTTGTTTTTGCACATCTGTAAAAGATTTTTTTCTATTTTACAGATGAAAGACTGCAATGGAATCAAAATAGTGAATTTTAAAAGCTTATAAATCTTATCTATTGTGACATACTTTACTCTTCAGATTTTTAAAGTTACTTTACAGCACTTAGGAAGTTCATAACATTGTTTTTGTTCGTCTTGTTTGTGGTCATGTATGTTCTGCACTTCAACTTGTTAGGCTCATTGTTTCTCCTCTTGAAACCCTAAGTATAGAATGGTTTTTCACTGGAGGCCTTAAATATCTATTAAATTTCAACTCTTTTGATCATGGCAACAGTTGGAAAAAACCGGACTGCCTGTCCTGAGAACCTAAAAAAGAATCATCCTCTATCTCTTAAAGTTTATTTGGGAGAGAACAGGGCAGATCATTAACTCAAATCGCGCAGTAATTAACTGTTGTGGCTCCAATATTGAACACAGAGATACAAAATGTTACTGTTCCTCTCTAGGATTGCTAGTTCCTGTTGGAAGGTATCCTAAGCATGGGGTTGGGATTCTTGGGGATGGAGCTCTGGCTCTTGGCCTGATAATTGTTGCACTTGATGAGAGTGCTTGAGAGCCCACCTCTTCGCCCAGTGGTCAGACCGCTGCGATGTCAGTCAGTTGTCAGGCTCCTCTAAGACTGTTAGTGCAGCAAGGCTCTTCTGCGGTGTAGTAAGTGCATTCCTAGCCAGAAGATTGCTTCGGGGATATAGGAAGTCCAGCCCCAAATGTTTAATTGTATCAGGCACAAAAGTTCTTGAACTCTTTTCTTCTCCTTTGGCTTTTTGTATCATGCTCAAAGCGTGGCTCAGGGACTGTGAGTACATTACAGAACAGGCAGAATAAGTAGCCCTTTAGTCTTATTAACTTATTTCCTTTCTGTCTTGTGCAGATTTTCTGTGAGAGTACATTTGTGGAGGCTTTTTGTTAGTTTGTTTTGATTTTCTGCTTTTAGTTTTGATTGTTTTTTAGAAGAGTTGTTTTTCATAAAAGTCAGTTTTCGGCAAAAGATGTCTTGAATGTGAAACTTCTCAGTCAGCTGGTTTTATTAACTATGCTTTATTCAAATTCCTTAGTAGGAAAGTGTTATGTTCCATGTAAGGCACCTCCGTGTACTTTGTAAGTTTGTGTTTCACGACATATATGTCATGTGCCATATATGGGGCAGTGATCCTCTGAATAACAAGAAATGGTATATGATCATCTAATCAATGAGTATCACAATGCACAAGGAGCTAAAATATAGGTACAAGCAACCATAACACTAACATTTCTTAATACTTCTATGCTTGTTTTTGTAGTACCAACCTTTTTTCTCCCTTTTTTTTCCCCTCAAGCTCACTGAATAACAAACATATGTCTGTGCTAATGCAATCTCTATCTCTCATGTTTGAACTTAAGTATTTCCTCTATGTTGACCTCAGAGAGGATGAGGTTGCAAATACTCCATTTCTGAAATTTTGTTTTCAAGTCTTATGACTTAATATGACTGTCTGCATTTCTTTCATGCTATTTTCCATTCAGATGTGTTGCTTTCTCTTTTTCTTTAGATATGTTTTCTGGCTATTGAGAATAGGAGGAAGAATTTGGAGGGCCCTCACCAGATGCTATGTACAGCAGCTGACTTTAAAAAATTGCCGTAGAAAAAGTAATCTGGAACCTTGGGGTTCTTTTGATTATTTTTTAGGTTCTCAGGACACTTTTTGTAGTGTAAAAGCTGAACAAGTTTGGTGAGATTCTAATGAGACTGTGGGGAGAACTTATGGGGAGTTCTTTGTGAAGATCTAAAATCTTTGATTTTTTTAAACTTTGTTATGTTTTTTTCTGAAGGAAAAATTTTAAATCTGCTTGGTCATGTGTTTGTTAAGTTTCTACTTAAAACTAAGGTGATGTAATTGCTTTTTACTGTGTGAATGCTATGTTTCCTTTTTTTTCCTTTCTTTTGAATTAATGGAAAATAGATTTTTTTCTGCTAACATGCTCAGTAGTGATTGTCTCTTCCTGGTAATTTCTTTTAAAAACTCATGTTGAGGCATAACCTGTAACATAGCACAATTTCATTTATCCTTTTAAAATTTGGCAGTCAAGGATTTGAAGCATTGCTTATCAGAGTTACTGACTTTAAGAATGCATGTTACTCCTTGCATGTAGGTAGGACTGGTTCTCCTCTGTTTCCTGATTACTGATGTACTATTTAAAGGCAATGATTTTACTTCTGACTTTGCTCAACTTCAGTCATTTGGGCCAAAATCTTCTATGTTGAGTGAATGCCCTTTATTGACTTATTATCTGGATAATGTTCAAAGTGAACATAGTTCACTGGCTTCTAAGGGCTGTGATAGAAGAAAAAATGCTTTTAAATTATTCCTGACCTCTTTTTCAAGCTGTTCTTTGGGAAAAGGAGTTTAGAATTTCAGTGTGAAATAACTTTTTACATTAAGGATGTACATTTAGTTGCTATTTGAAAAGCTTTCAGAAAATTTAGACACAAATTATTAGTGTCTAAAAAATTAACTGATTTCCCTGATTGTAGGTGATATTGTTGAAAAACTTTGTGTGCACAACAGAGCTTTCCTAAAAAGTTCTAAGCAGTGAGATAGTTGTACAAACTCTTAGTTTTATGGTTTTCATTCTCTTCTTATCCACAATGCAGATTAATATAAGTGTGTAAAAGAAAAGAAGAGAAATTGCAGATGGATGGAAGGATGAGCATATGGAGAAGGAGAGCAGTGGACTGGAGCTGGACTTGGATGGGGAGGAAATGGAGTTTGAAGGGTGGAAATTGGGAGAATGTAGGAGCTTTGAAGTTCTTAAGGAGCAGAGCCTTAAGAACATCTCCTATGAAGACAGTCTGAGAGAATTGGGAATGTCTGAAGAAAAGAAGGCTCTGGGGTGAGACTCCATAGCACTTCTCAGTATCTAAGTGGGACATTTCACGAAAGCTGGAGAGGGATCTTTTACAAGGGCATGAAGTGCTGGGACAGCAGGGAATAGCTTTCAGACGACAGAGGGAAGGTTTAGATTAGGTCTTAGGAAGGCATTTCTTTCTTTGAGAGTGATAAGACAATATGTTGTCCAGAGAAATTGTAGCTGTTCCAGCCCTAGAAGCGTTCAAGGCCAGGTTGGATGGGGTTAGTGGAAGGTGTATTTGCCCGTGGCAGGGAAGATGACCTTTAAGGTTCCTTCCAACCCAGATTCATACTGTTGTTCTGTGAAATAATGGCTGAACTCTAGTGGCTGGACAAAGGAGCTGGTGTGGCAGATACAAGTGGCCTTAAGAAAGATAAAGGAAGAGCTGTGATGAAACAGCCTTATCAAGAAGCAAAGGCAAAAAGATACTGTGGATTTGCTCGTACAGTCAAGGAAAGCAGTTCAGGGATGAGAGTGGATGGGAAGGGTGTTCTGAGAGAGGCCGGAGAAGGGAAGGAGAAGAAATTGCCTGAGAAGTCAGAAGAACAAAACAAGGATTGGCTGGGCAAAGAAGCATTATTTCACACAGAGGAATTCATTGTTTGAGTTGTCTTTTTTTTTTTTTTTTTTTCCCTAAACTGAGAAAATTACTTAAGAAAAAAAAAAGCTCAGAAATTTAGACTACTTCTTTTAAGAGCTAATGATAGGAGATTCTGTAGTTCAGATTACCTCTATAGGTATGTGTGCCACTTTTCAGAATGCATTGCTGTATTCTTAAATCTATAATCCCACTTCAACTGACAACAGGATGTCTATTTCAGTGATTGTGTAAAATAAGTTGAATTGGGTTTTTAATTTTTTTTAAAATACAACAGGTTTTTGCCTCCAAGTATTTGCCTTAGATATTGTTGATTCTGCCTTGGAGAAAGGGATAAACTTTAGGGATTGCTTTCAGTCCTGTCTTTTACGATTAAACATTTTGATTCTCTTTGGTGTTCAGTGTGTAGCCTTTTGCCTGAATTGTTTTGTGTCATGAAGCCCTGCTCCAGAGACAGAAATCTTAATTTCCTCATAGGCTTTTTTGTGGTCTGTATTGGAATACTGTAATTCCACAATTAAGCTCCACAAATGCTTATTTTTAAAATGTTTTTGAGAGTAGTATTTAACCACGTAAGTTGAGTACTGAGATTAAAAAGTTGATCTTCATTATCTTTGGAAGTCTAACTGGAACAAGTGTAGAATCTTAATTTTAAATTAACTGACTTTTTTTTTTTTTTTGTATCATGATTTATATGGTAATAGTGGAACAGATTTTGTTAATTTTGGTTACAAATATGACTAATCGGTGCTTGTTCAAATTAGGCTTTGGAGCCTGCAGGATAAAAGGAACACAGAAATATTTGCCATTGGTAATAAAAATAGAATGAGATTGCCAAGAGTGGTGTTTTTCTGATCTGAAGCCTCTTTCCCTTTGTATTTGCTTTGTTTTTACTTGGACTTGAAGTGTCATGTGTACAACAGACCTTACAGTCTTACGAATAGGCTCTGATTCATTTCCAGAGCAGATCCCTCCCGTAAGCTGGAGGATGATTGGGCCCAGGGATGGCAGAGAAGTGTTACACAATTACATAAAAATCCAAGGACCATGTCAGAATTCTTGGAGGCAAGGGACGTTTATTAACTTTTGATTGACATTGCAAAGACTTTCAACCTGGGGGTGGGGGATTTCCTGTAAAAGTCTAGAAACTTTTGAGTCAATACTCAGAAAAAGTAATGTTTTAGTATTTGTTGACATCAGCTTTTCAGTGCTGAATGCTCTGCTTTAGAGGATGTTTTTAAAGTCATGCTTCTAACATTTTTAATAGTAAGAGTTTTAACATACAGCTATGCATTTAGTGTGATGCATTTCTAAGCATTGTCTTCTAAAACAGCTGTTAGAGTGCAATAAGTGAAATTTACAGTCATGATTTCTACATCATAAAAAGGAATTGGAGTGAGATCAAAAAGGGACTTTGTTGTGATACTGCTATTGAAAAGGTTATCGCTTGAATGTCAGTCAAAAGTTTGAGATGTGAGAGATGTGAAATGGAACTTAGCTCCTCTGGTGCTAAGTAAGGGATCTATATTGGTCAGTTGATAGAAAACACTGAAGAGATTCTTGCATCCTGGAGTTCAGTTTGAATCACTTTATTTGAAAATCATATTCTCTCCTTCTGGTTTTTGTCCTGTTCTAATTAATTTTCTTTGCACTGTGATGTAGTACTCCTTCAGCAGCAGGAGAAGGAAATGGTCACCTCCCCATAAAATATAAAGCCAGTCAAAGGCACTAAGAGATAGTGACAAATGCATGTTTGAATGTCCTGCTACTGAGGAGGATTTCAGAATCTGTCAGATACCTCAAGCAGGTGTTCAATGTCTGTCCTCCTGAGATTTTAAATGAAGTGTTGGAGTCAATGGCTAGTACACAGTGCCAAGTAATCCATTTTCTATGTTAGGTATGTTCAAAGTATGTTTATGACTGGACTTTCTTACTCTGTAGGTCTTGCCAAGATTTACCGGTAAAACAGGTGTTGAGCTGCTTGGTACTGACATACACTGAAGCAAGGTTGCAGGTGAGCTTTTCTGGTCATAAGTTAGGTGACTAATGGCTTAGAGAGTTGTAGGAACACACTGTGCACTCCAGAGTCACTATTGTAAAAGGTTATTTAGAGTTATGACTCTGCATATTTACTCACTGGAGTATTTCCCTCTCGCATTCTATCTAGCATGATGTAAAATTTAGTCATGTTATTTGCAAAAATAGGTAATTTATTTTTTACCGTGGAAAATATAATTAAAATATTTGAGGAATTTAAATAAAAATGGAATGGTGTAAAGACTGTTTTGTCTGTAATTCACTACATATCATTACATGAACAAGCCATCATACTACTGGAAAGTAAACATTCTCAGTTTTCACTTATGAACAAGCCATCATACTACTGGAAAGTAAATAAACATTCTCAGTTTTCACATCATACTATAATTTTAGCCCACAGCCTGGAGAAAGAATAATGAGAACTATTTATTTAATTTTGTGGTGTATTAAACACTTGCCTTGAACCTAGTAGACTTTAGAATAGGAATTCCCTCTTTTTTTTTTTTTTTTTTTGTAAATGTTTGTGTTTATTCCTGATTAATCTTTTTCCTAGACTCAAAGTAGACATATGATGTCATGGAATTAAGCAAATTCCTAATCATGTCTTGACAAACAATTAGTCAGTGAAGTCTCATAAAAAGCTCTGTAGGTGGACTTCTGAGAATTCAACACAAGTCCTGAAAATCTGAAGTTATTACAAGCTCATCTACAGTGAATGTTCAATTGTGTATATGTAGGATGTGGCAATTGCACCATAACTTGGGTTAATTTAAACCTGTTTCATTGCTGGCTAAGGAAGGTTGGATTGATTTGCATTTTTCATGGCATTATGTACAATTATTGAAAGTCAGCTGATGCATAGTTAACTAGACAGTGTAATCTACTCGGACTAAGCAGCTTGCTCAAGTGTGGCTGTCACTCCGTGTAGCCCTATGTAAAATTTGAGTGAGAACACTATTTGCCTGAAACAAAAATATTTATGGTCTGCTACCTGCCCCTAATTACTGATACAGGTGTAAATTGGAGCAAGTGTTTTAGGAAGGGTGAATAAAATGGATGAAATCCTCATTGTAAAGTACACAAATTTTGTAATTCTGGTAGAAGATAGCATAAAGCTTGTTATAGATATAGCAGATAATTCTTTTAAACAAGAACAGAAATATTGGTTTTATGATGATGCCTAAATACTTATGCTATTTTCTAATAAATCAAACAAAAGTTAGAAAATTTACGTACTTTAGTTTTAAGGGTGACCCTATAGAAACAGCATCAGTTACCAAAGACATTAAACTTGCTGTGCAGAACTTAGAAGTTTTATTTGCAAAGTGATGGTTACCTTGAAAGGATGAATTTAGTTTAGTTTCATGATTATTTAGTTTAGTGCATGATTATGATTTATAAACATTCTGTAAATCAACTTACATGCAGGTTCATTCATAATGCTTTAAAATTATACTTTTGTGAATGGATTACTGAAAGTAATCCATGGTTTACACAGATGTGATTACTAGAAATTGATATCAATGTATTTGCTTCCTTAAATAAGAAGTAACAAGAAATTTAATGTTAGGGTATTCACATATAATAGAACATTTATTTTATGATTTCAACTATTATAGTAGTAAATAGTGGGTGCACATAAGACGAAATAGCTCCTTTTTTCTTTAGGTATGACATGATAATTTTTAGGCTAGATAATTTTTAGGGTAACAATAGCTTTGTGATCCTGTTGTAGTTACTTAGTATTGTTCTGTGGTTAATTCTTTTCTTTCATAATCATTGTTAATTGTTTTATGAATCTTTGTAAGTTAAAGATGTTTCCATTTTGAGGGAATGAAGGGGGAGTGGATTGTGGTCTGGAGTGCTAATTGATGAAATGTAGTGGTGGGCTCCCAGTTATGATTGCTTTGCTGTAACTCTCTGAACTCTGAACATAGTCTAATAAATCCAGCACTAATTTAGTTTACTAACACACTTATCAGTGGTGTGTTAATTAGCATCAGGTAACTTGAAAGATTTTTTTTAATAGATACACCTGTGTAAAATACTTACATATTTGTGAGGGTAATAACTTAGATACTTGTTGACTGAAAAAGTGAAGAGACACTTTCAGAATTCACCTTAAAATCTTTTAGAAATAAGAAGTACCTACTTGACAGTTGGTGTCTTAGAAAATGTAAAAGAGGATGTTTGTTATGAGTAAACAGTAGGAATGATTAGCAGTGGGGGGAGCTCAAGTTCCTTGTAATATGAACCTGGAAGACACAAATGTAAGTGAATGTTGGATTATGTGAAATAGGAGTTCAGTACTATACAGAATACTACTGTCAGGATAAATCTATGTCTTAGACACTAATATTTCATATGTGCCAAAACATGCAGAGAGTAATCTCAAACATTTGGCCTGGGAAGGCACTTGTGATTCTGCAGGCTCTAATTTATGGTCTCCCATGGCAACTCTTAAAGAGAAAAAAGGATTGTGAGTTAAGATGTGTCCCACAACCATATCCTGTGAGTTTAATTTAAAGAGTTTATTTTTTTCTGGATATAAACAATCTGTTCACACAGAAACAGATCTTTACCTTGCTGCTAAGGTGTCCTACCATTTGTTGTATGTTTAATCACATAGATTGGTAAATTGGCAATTATTCTGTTGGAAAACAGGACAAAAACCTCAGTATTTTCATGGCCTGGACAAGTGGCTACCAGTGGTTAGTGTGCCTGCCTGAATAGATGCCTTGGCATCCAAAATAAGGATGAAAGACTATTAGCTACTCCTTATTCCTACTTCAGTGTGTGTATATGTCAGTCTTGATGCAAATCTAAGGTATTTGAGGCCTGATCTGTTTGAGATGCTTCTGGTTTCTCTTCAGATGACATGTGAGTGAAATTAGAAGGGTGCCATCCTTAATTTTTGATGCTTTTGAATTGTTAGAATTTCGCCAAAAAGATGTGTAGTTTTTACGTCCCCTTTGTGCTAAGATAACTTTCAGTTTGGAAGAAAAAGCAAGTAGATTCTGGCAAAGTTGCAGAGAATTGAGAAAAAACTCCAAATGAGCTTGTGACTGGAGAAATAATGTTAATGTTTCACAGCAGAAAGATTGAGCTATCATTCTAAAAGGTGCATGTTACCAGCTTCATCTCAGAAAAGACTGCAAAGATAAGCTTTAGTCTTCCCTCAAAGATACTGCCCTAAAAATATATATTACTAGCAGTGCTGTTGTTTACGTCTTGCTCTGTATGTATTTATTAGCATTCATCAGTGATTTATGATTGGCAAACAGCTGTAACTGTAGTTATAAGACAGTGAGCTGAAAATCATTGTACACTTATTTTAAGGTAGTTTAAAATTAAAGTAAATAGAAGATACAATGATAATAATTGAATTTTATGAGGAGTTCATAGTTTTTTTCAAGGTAGGTAAAATTTAGCTCAATTGATTAGGGCATGCTGATAATAACACCAAGGATGGGGATTTGATCCCCATGTGGACCATTGATGTATGAGTGGAATTATGATCCTTGTGAGTCTTCCAACTCAGAATATTCTGTGATGCTTTCTGTGTGCTAAATACCTCTATTTTAAAATCCACTCCCTTCCTAGAAAAAGGGAGCATGTGATTGCAAATTATTCTACTCCAACAGGTTATGAAAATAAAGTGCTCGGTATCCAATTGTGTGACTTCTATTAAAAAATTAAGCATGACTCACTAATCTAGTCTTCAGTTTATTCATTAATTTGATTATCTGCATGGTCAGTTATGATTATCTTTGTATTTGTAGTGTATGGGCCATGGTTCACCTTTACCTTAGCAACAGCTGGGACAATAGTGGTGTCTGAATTCTAGTCAAAAATTTTGTATAAAAGCCTCAGTGAGATTGAGAGTTTTAATTAGGCTTCTCTTGCACAGTAGTGAGGTTCAAACCTTTAGGAAGAGGTGGTTGTCATTTAGAATGAAGTACCTGGAGAATAATCATCTTTTATGTTCTTCTACATAAAAGATGAAGAAGAACATCTGTGTGTTGTCAGGAGTGTAAAGATTCAGTGTGGATTTTTGTGGTGTGGCCCTGTGAGGTCTAATGGAACCTTCACGAAAAAGTTCTTGGGCCCTCCCCATATGCCCACAACACCACCAGCTGTGCAGCCTGGAACGTGGAACTATGTCCCTGGCCTAAGACATACTTCTTTTATGTTAGCTCATCAGTTTAGAATTTAGAGATTTAGATATAGGATGCACATGGATTTTTATTTAATCAATTAAGTGGTATCTGCAGCTCATAGAAATAAAGATCACAAATGGGAAAATGTAGATTTTTCAGTTTTGGTCATTAGTTAATGACCAACTTTCTCATATTGGAAGGTGTGACTTATTTATATAAATATGGAAAAAATAGTTACTATATATGAATTAGTAGAGAAGCATTTGCAGTGCATTTATCCTCTCTCAGGTTTTACCAGTCCTTTCTTTGAACAAGTATTGCTAAGAGCACTATTTTCTTTCACATATTAATGGGTTTTTGGCATGTTTTTTATTTGCCAGCTTCATTGACTCCTTGCTTCTATAAGTGAGAGCTTGTACATGTGACATAATTAGAATATACTTTCTGGAAAGGCCATGTAAATACTTTAGTAAGTGAAGTTGAAAACAGACTTAGCTAAACATAAACCAAGCTGCTCTTACACTGAGACTTACATTTCTGGATTTCTCTGATGTCTCTGATTAGTTTAAATGTCTACTTTTCAGAAAAGTCTAGTCATTTTTCATTAGTAAGGGCTTGCCAATCTCTGTCTTTTCCCTCACTCCCCCATAATTTTGCAATTGGCTATTTAATCACTAACTCTTGTAAGCCAGTGAAGAAGCCACATCATGAAAGGGAGTCCAGTGAAATAAAAATCTTGCTTGCCCTGTTTCTTTGGAGCATTGACAGCAGATATTGGTTGAGTGAATTATGAATGAGGCTGGAGCTTTGCAAGTGTGTGGTGTGAACTAGATGGTCCCTTTCTTGCCTTGCAAAATACAGAGAGATGTGTTTTCATGTCAGTAAGTTGGATAGGTTTGTGGGAGAAAACTTGGTTTCTGAGGGAGCATTTGTTGTTGATTTGCAATGAATTTCATTGTTTATTTTGTGGTATTGCAGTGCTTGATTAAAATATTTATAAACTATTTGGGAATACTTACTTTCAAAATATGTTGCTACACTACATCCTGAGAAATGTTTTGGCTGACTGGAAGATATTAACAACTTACACATTTAAATATAGCAGAACAGATAATTCGGCCAGGATCTTTTATTTTCTTGGCTTTTGGGGTAAGATGGTATGAATGGGTTGTCTTGTTTTCTTACATATATTAAGTTTTAGCAGTCATATGATCTAGTGAGGACTTTCTCTGTGTGAAATGTACAGTTTTTGATGATACTTTGCACCAAAGCAAAACAGAAACAGTAAATGGCATCTTTGGTTTTTGGAAATCTTACATTAGTAAAAATCCTTAATTTGACTTTTGAGAACAACATAGTGATATTTGTGGGAAAATTCAAATCAAAGTGTACTATAGTTGCAATTGTAGAATGTAATTAAAGTGTTCTATTTCAGAAATAATGTAATGTTATAAAGTTGAAACAACTAAGTTCTGTTATTTTAAATTAAAGTTGATTTAAGTGGAAATATTTTCTAAGATGTGTCCACTTTGACATATGACAGTGTTCAGTGAAGCACTCTAATTAAAAAAATTCTCATTGAGTTACATGGGTAGGTGTTTGGGAAGAGCATAAATATTTTCTCTCTAGCCACTAAAGGTGAGACAAGTAGGATTTTCACCAGTGTCTCCCCCCTGTCTGTATTTATAACAATCTCATATTGTTAATGATGATTAATGTTATAAATAATGTTAATGTAATGATATCTGAATAATGTCCTAAAACTTCTGGCCATTAGATTGTTTCTGTTTCTGTACATGTATAAGTTAGTAGCTGTAAGATATCTTCCAGTCCTGTATGCTTCTTGCTTTTCCAGTTATTTTCTAGATCCAATTGTGGTCCATTTTAGAGAGCCTTAGACAACTTTGATCTCATGGATTATCTAAAAGTTTTGCTAAATAGGCAGGTTCATGAAGATATTGCAGAAGATGCCAAGGACTTCAGGAGAAGATTCAGTTGCCTTGGCACAAGCTTGATTTTTTTTTTTTTTTTTTTTTTTTTTTTGGCCAGATATGTTTTTGGAAAACACAAAACGCAGAGAATTAAGGTGGTCTTAAGTCCATGGTTCAGTTTGATATCTCTCATCCATAACACTGCCTAGGATATTTTTTTTGGCCAGGTTCATATGACAGGACAATTGTAATATGAACATCTGTCGTTTTTCAGCTCCCCAGTTTTGAGTGTGCTATATTTAAGTTTCCCTAAGCTAAATAAAAGTACACTAGATGCTTGTATTAAGACCAGCTAGGTAAGCTATGGTAATCAATGAAGTTTAGTTGAATTTACCAATTTCCTGTACTATAAAATTGGTGGTTTAATTATACGAGTTTGACAGCATAGTACTAGGGAAGCATAAAGATGATAAATTCACACCTTGATGGATGATGCAAAATAAAATCTCTCAGATCAAGGAAGTTTATTAGGAGTGACCATGCTAAGTTAGTGCACACCCTCTTCTAAATTATAGAATAGGTACTTCATTTATCTGAAGAGCAATACTTTTTCCACAATAGGTAGTGCAGAAGCTTTGCAATTACTGACATTAAATGAGTCTATTAAACTAGTTGATTCAGAGCTGTTGAGTTGTGGTGAGAAATAGCTGGTGTATATAGCTGTGATCTTCTGACTCTCCAAAACTGGAAAAGTAAGGAAAAGCTTTTACTTAAAACTAATGAATGAAACCTCTTTATCAAGTTTTATTTACTTTTTGTGGTAAGAGCCTCCTTAACACTGCAATTTAATTTGAATCTGTGAAAAGGAGGAGCATAAAGAGCATAGAGAGCACAGTTTTTCAAAAGATTAAATGTCTGTGGTAATACTGTTGCATGCAGTCATTACATATTGACTGAAGAGTTCTTTCTGGATTTTATCTTTCCCTTCCCATGCTTTGTGTTTGAGACGGCAAGTACAGTTTTGCATTAGTTTAAATCATATTACCAAATAGATTGTCATATGCAGGAGTTTAATTGTGAAAAACACTAATGAAATCTGCAATCCTCTAATAATTTTCTAGTTTTACAGTGGTTCCTCTTAGACGTAATTTTGATATTGCTTGTCCAGCTACCCTTATAACTACAGCCTTAATTTACTGAAACTAAGAAAGTTTTTAATTTAGGTAGTGTTACTGAAAAGTGTTACTGGTTAGAAATTTTTATGATTGGCTTGATATCATTAACCTTGCTTGCATTGTCTATATGAGTGTGTTTCTGTATACAATACAAAGAGAGCTAACAAATGTATGGTTTGAAAGCTGGTTTGAGTACCAGGCAGAAAAAAACCCAGGCAGTCAAACTGTGAATCCTAACAAAAAATGTATTGATTCCTAAAAAATAGCCTTTCAGAATATTTGATTATTTCACTATGATGATGTCAGTTGCCTTTCAGTCTGTTTTCTGAAACAATGGGGGACATGCATTACTGTGTTGGAAACCACTTTATTATTTTTCATAAGGATTTGTCTATCCAACTGAATGTACTAAACCAGTGAGAAACAAACTATGAGACCATATGTCAGTATTAATGGTAATCACTCTTCTCAGTACTTGAAATTGTCTCTGAATATAATTTCTCAGCTTTTGAAGTTCTTAGCTTGAAGAGTGTGCAAAACACAGTAGGATTATGTAGAAGGTGGTATGTCTTAAAAAGGGGAAAAAAAAACTTTTTAAAAGTTTTGCAACTTTTAAATTTTCCATACCTTCAGCAGAGAGTCTTCCTGGCTACTTAGGTGTCATACCCAGCTTCACAAATCTATTTTTGTTGGAGAAGACCTCCTAGATGGAGACCAACTATAGATCATCAAGTGCAGCCATTCCATAACTTACACAGCTTGTGCCTTTTGACACTTCAAATTGTGTGAATGATTAACTGTTAATTAAATTATTAAGAAACAAATTGTTAAGAAACGCTTTTTATAACTACTGCTTGAGAGATCTTGGTTGAATTGTAGCAGAAATGTTGTCAGTAAGAAAATTTTTTTGAAGTTAACCACTAGAATAGCAATACACTGTGTTGACATGCAAATTGTTTTTTTAAAGAATGTGTTGCTGTATTCTGTTAGTTAGGCCTTGCCTTAATCATATATTTCTCATTTGACTCTGGATTTTCTGTGCGCTAAGTAGGTCTCACTGAACTCCTGTGTAAGGTTGTATCTTTAAAAAGTCTTATGTTAAGGGCTGAAGATAATGCATGCATTAGTACATGCCTCTCTCTCTGTTCACCACATCGTCTATTAATCAGGCATGTCTGCCTACCACCCTTTAAAACTCAAGACAACTTTACAGGCCAGTGAATATATCTGTAGGATCCATAAATATTCCTGAGAAATATTTCTATCAAAGCCCAGGCTGTACCTGCCCCTTCATTGAAGTATTACTTAATTTCTAGTATTTACTAGTGCTGTTGTTTGTGAGTCATGAATCATTTTGGGTCATTAAGCTTTTTGAAGAGGATTACTTGACAGTGTTGGCATTGGTGCCAAAATATTCCTGAGGTTTTATATTATGTTATGCTTTAGAAGGCCTGTGTGCTTCATTTGGAGTTTTGAGGTCAGTCTGTCCACAGGATGTAATTCAAGTTAGAAAAGAACTTGCCCTTAATATCTGAAATAAGAACCTCTATTAAATTAGCGATTTTCAGTGAACAGTGAGGATTAAATTGAAAGTATGTCATATATTCTTCTTCAAAACATTGCATGATGGGTTAATATCTACATATATATACAGAAGTTCCACTGTGAATTGTTTTCAGTCAATTTATTCAATAGACCAAAACTAACTTCAAATTTACTGTTAGGGTTTACTTGGCAAGTGAAATATCAGGTGGAGGTTGACTTTGGTTCTTCAGAGAGCAGCATGGGTAATTCTTCTACAGTATAAAAATAGAAACCATGATAATTTTGCTGACTTTCCGGTCTGCAATAGTAGTAACTTGGTGAAGTCTTAGGTGTTTCTCTGTAAAGTAGTACCAGTGAAAATGGCCAGAAGCTGACAAGGTTGTTATGCTGGTGTGCTGCTGTGTAAGGTAAAGTTTCATGGATTTTGCCAAACAATATTATAGAAATTCTTCAATCACCTAGGTGTGTTTTAGTGATCGTATGTGTTCATTTTATGGTGATTATAGTATATGACTTTATTATAGGTATATAAATTTATATATTGTCAGGTATGTGGGAACAGTCAGGGTGTTTGACAGTTACTGAACATTGGGATATGAGTATTTGAAGTGACTAATTTCCCCGTATGGACCAAGTTTCAATAAGATGGTAGAAACAGGTGAAACAGAAATTACCTGCTTTGGATCACTGGGTCGTCTCTGGAGTAGCTGAAGGTGAGAGGCCTTTCATCAGAGTAATTTTCAACATTGATTATGAAGTTGCCATGACCTTTCTCTCTTTGTGTGGGTTTCATTTCTTTACCTGGTGGGGGTTGTTCAGTTTTGGTTTTTTTTGTAATTTTTTCCCCTATATATCTGGGTTCAGGTGTACATCTCAGGTTTAAATTATTACTCGAATATTTAAGAATTTGGAAATACAGATAAATAGGACAGAATTCCCTCTATCTGTGCTCTCAAACATTGTCGTTTTCTCACTACTGTTTCCACTGACATTGATGATATTGCTGGTGATCTGTCTTGAGAGGGAGCAAAAGGAGGAGGATTAATCCTAGTTTCTATTGGTGTTTATGTAGTAAATATTTCTCTTTATCTTTGCATGAAGCAGTGGGACAGCATGGAAGGAAACCTGGCTAGTGAATAGAATTGAGAGAAAAGGAAAACAGTAAGTAGTAAAATAGTTGAATTTGAGAAAATGGTTTTGTAAAAAAAACATTTTGAAGAGTTGCTCATTACTACAGTAGCAGGAGAGGAGGTATATTTGATTTTTTTCTTTAGAGTTTGGAAATATACAGAAAAATGCAAAGGGGGATAAAGAAATAGTTAGCACCTTTCTGCTGTTTCTCAGTCCAGCTCCTAATCGCATTAAAAAATTAATTAAAAAATTAGAAATTTCTTGAGTACCCCCTTTCAGGATAAGATTAGGTCATCTCATTGTTACCACCCTGTTTATGTACTATATTGTGCTTTCTCATTGAAATGAATAATGAATTGCAGACAGTGCTGTGAGAGCAGTAGCTTTTAGTGGCAGTCAGTTCAGCTGTTACATGGAACTTTATCCTGTGCTTTGTGTCACCTCCTTTAGTGCTACTACTTTCACTCAGCATCTCCCATTCTCAGGTTGTCCTGCATTTATTGTTTTGTATGTTAAATGCTATTTACTCTTCCTATTTCTTGATGTGTTAATTTGCAGAAGGCTATGGGACTAACTTTTGTCAACCAATAATGTTATTTAGTTCTCCATTTTTTTTGCTTTTGTACACAATACAATAAATTGTTAAAATTCTGTTAGATTGTGAACAGTTTAAATTTTAAATATATTAATAATTCTGAAGTAATTTAGATTCCAGCTTCCATGTCTTAAATCCAGCCTATAATACAAAATGTTTGTAAAATTGGCACACTAATGCAAGAGAAAATGAAACTGAAATATTCCTGATGTATAAAATGCACATTTTCTAGGCCTAACCTTTCATTGTCAAAGTATGATAGCATAATGTTTTTGTGTATTAACAGAGAGAGGCTTGTATGCACTTCTGCTATACTTGAGTTGCAAAGCTGTAGGAAGTCAGCATTGACCATATCTCAGCTGGTGCACAGCAGCCTGAAAAAGAGACCCAAGAAAGAATATTGGCAATATAAGCTCATTCAGCAATTTATCAGGAAAACAATCAATTCCATACATGAAATAAGTAGTTTTTCAGAAGTGGTGAAAGAGTAGCTTAGCTATGTGGCTGCCTTCTAAACCAAAGTTGCAATAACTCTCAGGAAAGATGGGGTAATTTGTGGGTTAATTAAATAGGTAAATACAATTATTGTAAATACAGTTATGTTTACAAGTTTTATAAACAGTTATCATGGTTAACTCTATCCCACCTGGAACTAGCACATTTGTGTATCCAAGCTGTACCTTGCTGAGGATAATCAGCAAGTGTTCTATGGTTTTTAAGGAGAGTACTGTTCAAAAAAGATACCAGGGTGGAGAACACAAAGGACTTGTGATGTGTCTAGGAAATTTACTTTGTATACAGAAGACAGAACAAAGCATTCAAAGCATTTGACTGTTGGTATGAGAGGAGCAAATGGTAGAAGAGGCTGGCCTTATTGACAGTGTGGAGGAGATGGAATGAAGTGTGATGCGAGAAAAAGCGTGTAAGTGCTACGGGAAAAACTGCAAAATCTTACAGCTGTAACATTTTGGGCTAGATATGGAAGTTGGTTGAAGATAGGAGATAAAAAAGTGGGCTCAAAATGCCATAATGACAGTTGTAACAATGAATTACTCTGTAGGGCATGTTTCAGACAAAACTGGTCTGAAAACAGAATGTAAATGACACAATCAGCTAGAATAAAAGATGACCAAGTGGAGCAAGTGTGACAGAGGGTTACTGAGATGGTTAGGCTGCTGAAGCGTGAAATTTAGTAGTAGAATCTGAGATTTGGTTGTCGTGGTGAAGAGAAGGCTAAGAGAGGGATTGAAATGCTGTCTTTAACCTGGCTGATAATGACCATTTATGTAGAAGGAAAGGCAGACTCCTGAGGGGCAAAACAAAAGAAGCAACAGCTGCTGTTGCAGTGAGGGAAATGCTGACTGGATTTAGCTGGAAAAAAATTCACAGTGAATCCCCATTCTTGAAAGAAGATTTTAACTGGCATGGCCCTTAATAACCTGACATAGCTTTGAGATTGCTCTTAGTTTGAGCAAAGGGTTGAACAAGATGTCCCTCTGACAGTAAATGGGCTGGTTTTGTGCCAGTTTCTGTTTAGAATCATTGTCCATACTTGGTAGCAACAGGAGTTACCAAGGGAAAGCGCTGTTAAAATACTGGTCAAGTAGAGTCTTGGTTTATATATTCAAGATAATCCAAGTGTAGATACAAAGTTTCATTTAACCACAACATTTGGTAGTTACTCACCTGTCCAAGGTGAGTTATAAGGTATTTCTCATGGATTTGGTGGAATTAGATATTTCAGTTAGATAAAGATGTTAATCTAAAAGGTAGATTAACATCTTTAAAGTGTAATTTCAAATTTCTAGATCTGATTTACTCTAATTGCATATCCAGTGTTTGAAATTCTATGTTTAAATGATGAAAGAAGGAGTGGGAATCATTGTCCTAAAGTAATTTACCGAGAGGTGTTTCCTGCTGAGTGTTAGTCAAAGCAATCATAATTAGAAGCTCAGTTTCTTCCTAATATTTTCATTCTTTATTTCCAGTTCCTATGGATGCGCCTTTTTTGTAGATGGAAACTATTGTTGTGTCTTAAACTCAATGTTCTTTCACAGTAGTGGTAGCTAAAGTATATAATTTCATATTTTCCAAAGGACATACTTTATTTTAGCTAGTGAAAAGTTACATGCCAGTTAAGAATCAAGTTTTGTAGGTTAGTGCAAGAAGGAAAGTACTGTAATGTAATGCAGTGTTAGACATTAAAAGATAGTTATAAGGAAATGAGATTTCTGAAAGATGAATCCACAAGCCTTGTAAAACAGAGATTTGTTAAAAAGCCATGAACAAAAAAAGTTTTCCCATGTGGATATAAAGTTGCTATCTATTGTCAGAATAGGGAAGATTTGGAATACCTGTCAGGAAACATTTGATGACCTTGAGAGCTGCAGAAATAGAGGTGGGATGAAATTCAAGTGTGAAATATTGGTACATTTGAAGATTTATTACTAGAATTTATGCTGTAAACAGACAGCTACTCTGCGTGGCGTGTCAGAGGAAGTATAAGATCTGTGTATATTAATGTTTTTACAAAATACTTAGTCATCAGCAAAAAGAGACTATTATATGCAGTTTTTTAATCTCGCAGAAGAGGCATGTCTTTGTAGAGGTATTCAAGTATCAGAGTATATGCATTGGCATGCAGTGTATTGGTGTGTGATCCTTTTGGGCTCAGGAAAATAATGAGATGGTATCAAGTGTGGAGGATAGTAAGAAGGTTGGGAAAATTTATTTTATGCAAAAACTTATTTTTGTAGCACAGGGCTCTCAGCATAGGTTACAGTGCAGCTAAACTAATTTAAACTAATTAGAACTAATTTGTTTACATGACTTCTGGGCTACAGCTGGCTCATGTCCGACTAGCTTAGAGTATTTACAAGTGGTACTCTTAATATTCAACCTACTCATGAAGCAATTCCCAAGCCTTTTTTCTCTCTTGTTCCATTTCTGAGCTTGGAATCATGTTTTGGGGTGGTGTTTTGGTGGGGGTTTTTTTGTTTGTTTGTTTGCTTGCTTGGTTGGTTTGTTTTTTGTGTTTTTTAGCGTTTTAGGTTTTTTTAAGTGATTCTCCTGCTGTTAAATGTGCCAAGACTATATTCTACTTGTGGTCTACATCCCTGTCTTTAGGGGCTTGAGAGGAATGATACAAATGAGCACTAAATTTTCTGGAAGGATTCCCATCTGGAAAGGAGAGGAGATACTGGCCAAGAAGATGTAAGAAAAAGGGAACATAAACTGGCAGTGAATAATTCCAGTCTGGAAATTTTATATAAAGCTCTAGAATGCAAAAGAATGAGACACTGGAATTACCTTCCAGTAAGAGTAATGAAGGCAAAATGTTTATGAAGTACATTATGTGATGTGATAAAGGTCTGGACTTCATGATCAGGGAAATCCTTATTTTTTAAGAAAACACTGTGAAAAAATTATTTCTGGTTTGAAAATATACAATCTAACAAAAAAAAAAAATCTAACAAAAGTTACAAGAGCCTGAATATCATATTATGGGACTAGTATATTTAGCCATATTCAGAGTAATGGAATTACTGGTAGTTTTAGAGTGTACCTGTCTTTGAATGGGAACTTAATATCTAATTTATTCAAGTGGTCTTCTAAATGTATATTGAATTTTTACATTGCTACCTAAAATTTCTGTTCTTTTGTGAGGTGGTTTTTTTTTATTTTTTTTTTCTGTTGGGAATGTAGAGTCATTGGTATGACTAGTAGGTGAGATTAATTTGTCCCCATCACTTCAATCAGCTGGAACTTACTATTAATACATGAGTCCTCTGGTGCTAATAGGATTAAGATTTCTGAGTATCTTAAGGTGGAAATGAAACAAACATTTGTAGCATTGAGCTGTTTTCATTGAAGAATTTGTGAAACTGTAATGCAGGACTGAGGAAGTGGTGTGTTTGAAAGGAAGAATCTGATTTGATGCTGCATTTGAAGGTGGACACTGAAAAAACAAATGCACTTGCTCTGCATATTCCTTTTCTTTGAAAGGAGTACATTTCAAAGAAATTATTTTGATTTGTAGTTAACTATTAACTTGCTATAGGAGCTGTTCTTTTGAGGTGCAAGAATGTCATTGGACTATGTGTTTCACAAAAAAATCCCATAGTTGAGACCCTGTTTTGGAAAACTTGCTTTCTAAATACATATTGTATCACTTAGTCTCTTTACAAAAACTGTTTCCGTTGCTGAAGTGCATTTCTTTGTTTCAAAGTAACTAAATTGGCTGTTTCATTTCTACACTAAAATAGTTTTGCACTGTTTTCATGTATACTCAGATGGGACTTGACTTTGTGAATGCTTTTGTGAATGGCCATGTTTGATAAACCTTAGAAAAGAGTGTGAAAGAATGAAAGGAGCTGAGTATTTTTGTCTTCTGTTTCTGTATATCTTGGATGTGCCATCCCATTTCTTTACAAATTTAAAGAATAATTGAGGCATCAAGAGGTGAGTTTGCCTAGACCAAAAATCATGTAGCAAATTATTTGATTGTTAAGAAAAAAAGGAACCATATTCTTTCCAGCCCAATTTGGAGTCCCTCACTTTTGCCATGGCTTCCATCCATGTGCTTGGAGCCAAAGAATGAGTTGATTATGATAAACCTGCATTATAGGAAAATCAGGGACCACAGAGTTTAATCTACACCTTGAACTGCAGCCTTAAAAACAATGGTAATGGACGTGGTGATAAATCTTTCCTTCTTTACCTAACAAGATCAGCAATCATTAGCTGAGTAGAAAATACTTTATGAATTCTCCTGTCCCAAGAACGCAGTAAACAGAGTGAATAGCATCATAATACTTGGCTGTATTGTTATTCTTTACTTGGTGTTAATATAATGAAAAGTTTAGAACTGCTTGTCATCACCAGTATGCAATTTCAGTCCCTTGCAGTCAAAAAAGAATGAAAACTTGCAGAGTACTAACTGATTCTGTTGTGCTGTCTTCCACAAAGTTTTTTGATTAATTGGAAATCATTTGAAAATGCTTTGGGAAAAAAACTTGGCAGTACCAGAAAGTTAAATATGGCAGTAACAGAAAGTTAAATATGTACAGTTCTTGAAGTTTACAAAATTCACATGAAACCAGACAGAAGTTTTATATTTGTGAAATTTGGACTTGAACAAGCAAATTCAAATGTATTAGTGAAGTACAGCTGCAAATAAATATATGTAGGCGAGACTTTGATTATATTACTTTAATATTCTAAGTTGCTGCTGATCATACCACCTTCATTTCATGACTTACTAAATTGAAACAGCATTTCATGATTCCTGTTCTATTGAATCAGGGATTTGATAAGCCACCTTTGAGTTAAGTTGCTAGTCTGTTCAACTTTCTGAGTATAATATGTCACATTCTCTAGTATTTCCTTGTCCATCAAGATGAGTTTCTTAAGATTATGAGTGCTGTGCAATTCCTTAGCTTAATTTCTTACAAGAAAGAAACATAGTTGTACCAAGGTCTGAAAGTTTTCTGCCAGTTGTCTGCATGTGAAGAGAAGCAGTTTGCCATGACGGGCTTCATGAATGCTGTCTTGGCCAAACATGGCATAAGCTTTAATTAGTTCTTCCCAGCCATTTTGTCTCAGAATAAAATTAGTTGTAACTTCACTTTATAGCATTGGCCAGCATCCATGTAGCTCTGAATTAGGAATGGGATGTTGTGTGCTTTATGTTGCATATCTATAACCTGATAGTTAGGGCCTAAAGGCAGAAGTTAAAGTTTTTATGAATACAAAGCTGCATGAAACAAGTTCTGCTTGGTTCTGCTGTACATGAAACAGTTTGTTTTACTCTATCTCTGTGTACAGAGAGGAGAGAGAAACAGAGAAAGTGTTTATGGGTCATATCTAGAACTTCTGGTGATAATGCCTTAATTCTTTCCATCCCTGGCAAATTATTTGGACTCTGTGGAGCGTGTTAGAATACTCAGATTATGTGTTTAAACACTGTTTGGTGTAAACTCTCCTGGTAATTCTGAGACACCAGTGTGAGAGGGAAAACCTTGCAATATAAGACTACTTTTGTTATTGGGACATCTGACCAGGTGGTTACTGCTCTACAGTTTCTTATAAATTGTGCAGAGTGTTGCTGAACAACATTAAACATTTGTAAAATATACAGTTGTGTCCAGCGTTAAAAGAACATGGAAATACACGTCAGTAACAGTACAGGTAATGTAAAGCAGTAGCTGACAGTGTAATTCTTTGCATCCAGAAACCCCGCAGCCAGCATTAAAACTTAATCTTTAATTATTGAGTAGTTGGATTTAAAAAACTCCAAAATCCAACAAAACTATACCCAAAACCACCCCCAAACCCAAAACAAATGGGCAAAGCCAAAGCAAAACTGTACAACCACATAACTAACATATGCTTCAGTTTTGCAAGGGTCAGTATTTGTTTAGCTTTCTGAGGTAGAACGCCAACTGAAACCAGCAGAAAGTATATAAAATAAGTGTCAGGGGATAATGCATAGTTCCTGCCTTGACTACTTGATAGATACAGGCTTTTCTTATTTTTTATAATGTTGTCATAAAGAATTATCTGAATTTATCCATTTGAACTTTATTTGATGGCTTTAACCAGAGAAGGAGCCAATGCTGTGATGTATAAAATAGGCTTTTAATGAAACATATTTCCTGGGGATCAACTCTCCAGAAGATGCAAGAATTTAATCTTTTGTTAATCTCTAGATAATTGACATGTGAAGGATGTAGAATGAAACTTTACTATTTGTTGATCTGTGTTAAATCAGAGGAGACAATTTCCCTCTTAAAAGACATTCTTCATTAAGTGAGATATTGAATCAGTTGGTGTTTTGGTGGGAAAATTATATCAATTAAATGAGAAAAAAATTAAAGGATTTATCATCTGTTTCATACAGTTTGAAAAGACAAGATTTTAGTTACCCAGAGATGCTGTGATAAACCATTTCTCATCTCAGAAGAAATTTTACACTGAGACCCTGGCTGTTCATTTTCAGAAATTCTGTTTCAGTGTTCAGAGGAGGAGGATGATGGTGATGATTCAGTAATATTACCCTGAAACTTTAAAATTATTGGAATGTCCAGCCGGAATTACTGGAGTAGATTCACTTATGCGCAGTTATAAATTGTATATATAACAGCTGATACGAATCATGGGACAATGTAATTTTTAATTCATAGCTTAATTTGTCATTAATAAAATTAGATGCATTCTGAGGAATGCTTCTTTTTGAAAGGCACTTTATTATACCTGAGTCAATATCATTAGTCAAACACTTGATGAGATTCTTTATCCTTACCAGTGCTTCTGGTATTCAATTTTAGCATTTGTTTCACAGTGCTCACTAAATCCTGAGATCTCATGCATGTTGCAGAAGTCTTTGCCTTTTTCTGCAATGTTTTTGATATTTGATTTTGTTATTTTCTAATATAACCAATATGCTGGTAAAGTGAGCAATTTTATTTTGTAAACCATTGGTGATACATTTTCATCAAATTACAGCTTACCATGGAAAAGCATGCTAGTGGATTTTTTTTCTCCGGTTTATTTTTTAAACTTCCTTGTTTTGGGTTTGTTTTTGTGGGTTTTTTTGTTTGGTTGGTTTGGTTTTGTGTGTGTGTGTGTCAAGTACTGATATGATTTTGTAAAATATCTGAGAAACTGAAATAGTTCGCCAACCAAATATGTACTCAGAGTAATCAAAGTCCTAGTTTTAGATGGAATAAATAGGGACATTGTAAACTAAAATAGTAGTTTAGCTTTCCTTCTAGCTTTAGACATTTACCATCTCATCTTTATGTTAAGCTTTTCTAGTGAGTTGTTCTGCTCACTGTGTGGTTTTCTTTATGTCTTTCTTCACTGTCTTGATCAAGTTTACATTGTTGCTTCCCTGTGTAGAGCAGAGGAAGCATACTAAGCCTGGTTGTCCCTGTATTATGGACAGTTATTGTGATATTTTAATTTGATAAACAAGGAAATTGTGAGAAAATCCCATGTGCATTTAGACTCTTCTTCAGACAGCAGTTTTTTTCCTGGATAGTATGTATTGCAAGTTTTTTGCTTGACTTCTTGGATTGAATCTTACTTTGAAAATCATTTGCCATTTGCAAGCTTTCTGAATCAGCACTGTAAAAGGTGTAGGAGAATACTTGACTCTGTCTTGTGCAGATGTTTTGAAGAGCTGTGATGTGCTCTTCAGGCATGAGGAAGGGAAGATGGTGCTGGAGGGTATTATACTGTACATGTGTAGAGACTCTTTTAATTGGGTCACATGGACCTATGCATGTGTTTGTGCTGCCATGGTAGGGACTTCTGGAAAGAAGTTCCTTGGTTTCCCTCTGTACTTGATCAGAAAAAAAGTTCAGCTGAAAATAGTTTTGGCCTTACATGATTTGTCATAGTCTACACTTGGAGTTGATTCTCATGCTGTTTTAACTGACAAGGGATTTCAACACTTTTGTGAGAAGAACACTGAAATCATGCTATTTTCCTCCTATTATTAATTTCTGAAGCTAGATAAATCTTCCATCACTATCTCCTTGTAGCTTTTCCATTTCTGAAATCAATGCTGAAAACCCCCAAAACTATCATCTGTGGGTAGTGAATGCAAGGCACTTTGAGGCTTTTCATTAGCTGCAGGTTTAGAAGGTGTAAAATAATTTCTCTTAGCAGTATTTTGTACTTTGCTAAGAAGCAGTCATTTAGTTGTAGAGGGGTTCTTTATTTCAGATGCTGTTCACACTCTATTTCTGCTGTGGTGTTATTTTGACTGCTTACAATATTACCTACTCTAACAGCTTAGACTTCTAGTTTTAGCTTATGTTTTGGGGTTTTTTTTTCTCCTTAAATCTTCAGAAGATACAAGACTTCATTTGCAATTTGAATGAAGTACCTCACCTTTTTTAGGCTAAAGCCTGTAGACTGCAATTCAGGTAATGCTGAGTGAATTGCTTAGTGGGAAGAGTCATAGCACCTTTCAGTCACTACAAAGGAAATGAAACTATGTTATTTAAAATTCTTCTTCCTGCAAAGTTACCTTTCAGTTTTGAGTAATGTGTAAAACCCAAGGTGCTAGTATGAGCTTGAATTCTCCAACAGTCAGTGTACAGATACAGTGGGCCACATATTCCAGTTAAAATGCTGCTTTGGAATGTTACTGTATGGGTAAAGCTTTTTACCTCTTCATGAAAAATTGTTCTGTACTAAAAGGAACATAATGTCTAAAACCCTGAACATCCACACTTGTAAGTACATGATAGTGATTTAATTTATTCCAAGTGTATTTGTTTAGTTTAGTGGGACAAGAAGAAGACTTCATGTTTCCTGACAGTAAAATACAGCTGAAATGTAAGTTTCTGAAGCCAGGAAGTAATACTATGAAAGAATCTTTTAGTAGATACCTGGCACTTACTAGATATGATTATTACAAAACATAAAGACACTTTTCTGTCTTAAGAGAATGATGTAATAAAAAAAAACCCCATATAATCCTATTATATGGATGGGAAGGAACTTCTGGAGACCATCTAGTCCAGTGCCCCTGCTCAGAGCAGTGTGAGCTACAGCAGATTGCTCAGGGCTGTGTCCTGTCAGGTTTTGAGTAACTCCATTGTGATGGTTTTCACAAACCATCATATGCCAGTGTTTGATTACCTTAAGTGAAATAGATTTTCCCCTAAATGGATTTTCTTCTGCTTCCTCTGACCACCATGACATTTGCTGAGATGCTGAGAATGGTCTCACGCTGATGTTGGCCAGCTCACTCAGCACTCACGGATGCACCTGATCAGATCCCATGGACTTATTTGTGCATATCCAGTTTGCCTAAATGTTGCCTAGAGTGATCCTCCTTTACCCAAGGGTAATCTTCATTACTTTCAGACTTCTCAGCTGGCCTCAGTGCCAATGTTTCCTACAGCACAGTCTTACCAGTTAAAACCAAGGGAAATAAACTTAAATTTTACATAATAGCACCACCACTAACTCCCTATCAGGAAACAAAAAACATCCCCAGGTAAAGAAGAATTGACTATCATATGGCAATTGACCAAATTTTGCACCAAGATTAGAGTCTTGATAAGAACTGTAAGACTGTTTCCCACTTTCTGACACATTTTGTTGACAAATACAGGGGTCTAAGAAAAATTCAGGAGCTGCTCTGAGTAGTGTCATCAATGACAAGGATTCATAGCCTTCATCAGGCAGTTTCAAAAGGACTGAACATCAAAGAACAAACTGGAATATGAAAAGTATTAAGAACAATCTCTCAAGGGATACATAGTGGCCAAAACTGCATAGCTCTTCCAACAGGCAGTGAATGACCTTGTAGTTCTACCAACTTCTACTTTCAACATCTGAAAAAGTTATTTAAATGCCTATTAAACATAAAAACTAACGAACATGTAATTACAATACTCAGAAAGCAAACTTTAAAATAACTCACGGAGATTCTAAGTTATGGCAGTTTAACTGCAATTATTTAAGTATGGTAGATATAACTCCAGACTGTTTTTCTTTAAACAGGCGTAAATTACATACAACTGAGTTCAAGTGGTTTCTAGAACAGTTTACTGAGATCTATACAAAAGAATAATAAAATTAAAATTACCCCAAAATATTTCTATAAACTAATTTTTAGGGGGTAGAAATGGAAGAGAAATAGCCTCTCCTTCCCTGCTAATATCTGACAAAACTCCCCTGAAGAGGGAGTAGTCCTCTGACAAAACTGCTGCTGAAGAGTGCAGAACTTCACAGTCTGTTTCTAACCAGTACAAACAAATGAGGGAAGAGAAATCCTTCATTACAAAGTGTTTAAAAAAAACGAACCAAAAAGGACTGGGCAGTCAGAAAGTATTCACTTTTCTTCTGCTTACTGCTTCAGTCTGCATTTAAAATTTTAGCTATAAAAAAGCACAATTCCCTAGGTCAGTATGTTCCATTAGGAGCAGATTTTTTATGTGTTCTGTATACATTCATTGACAGAAATTACCCACCAGAATCATCATGTCTTCCCGATGAAGTCGTATGACTGATACCCCCTCTTCCTTAGAGAGAGAAAAAAGAGGGGGGAGAAGGAAAAATTAAAAAGATACTACTATCTGTATGGTAATGCTATCAGATGAAATGATGTTATAAATTGAAATGTTACATGGATTGAGTCTTATATGGCTTCTTCTGGAGCAGCCATCCATTATATCATTCTGGCCATTGCAGGACCTAAACCTGATGACTGTAGCCCACTCCAATCCCATGTCACCCTACATGGACAAATTACAACTGAAAGATATTTTTCATTGACTGTCAAACTAAAAATACACTGTCATTGTAAAACTGAGTATTTTAAAAGTAACTTTAAGAATGTCCCTCTGTCCTTCACCTTCTCTGTCTCACCTTTATTGAGACATCATAAACTTCAAGCATGAAATTAATTTTTGTGCTGTATAATAAGTATTTTTCAAATATTCAAGAGGGATAGAGAAAGTATTGTGCATGATGGAAGCAGTCTGGCAGGACTATGTAATCTGAAAAACTATGGAGAACACTGCTGTACCATAGGTTAGGATATGCTGGGAAAAGACATGATGCTGTGGGGCTGTGGTGCACATTAGAGGACATTAACAATAAATTCAGTCTTTCTATGATGCATGTTAAAAATGTATGAAAATTATATTCATGCTTCTGCAAACAAAAGTTTTTCAACCTTGCATTTAAACAGACTGAATTACAAAACTAAACAAATAAATTAAATTACTATCATGTAATATACAAGCATAGATGTTCAGAGTTTTAGACATTCTCTTCCTTGCAGCATAGAACAATTTTTGATGAAGAGGTAAAAAGCTTACCTTGTACAGGAATATTCTAAAGCAGCATTTAAACTGGAATTTGTTTTCTCACATTTATTTCAGAACCAGTAATTTATTGTCTACATACTTTATCACCTTTTTGCTTTTAAGGCTTTTGCAATAGTATCTATAAGAGATTTTATGTGATGTGGAGATTTGTAAAATACATGTCCTTTCATGTGTCTTAATTTTACTAATTAAAATATCCTTTTCATTACTCTTGTTTTTCCTTGGGAAGTCATTAAGTATTCACTAAGTTACTGGGAGCAGCTTTAGAGAGGTGTATTGGTAGAAGTTGTAATGACAGCTTTTTGCCATAGAGGATAAACAGTGCTTTGAGTCCAAAAAAAAAAATGTTTTATAGGTGTTACGTATGCAATGTGCATTGATATTTTTTTCTACAGAATAAATATGATTATTAGAAATTGAATTTAGATTTACACCTGATTTCATTGTAGTAGAAGATGCATTAATTCTGAATAGGAAAACATGCAGTTGTAAAATGGTACTGATAACTCAAAAGAAAGTTGCAAAATGTCATGAACAGTGCTGAAAAAAGCAGCATTGCTATTGAACTCTGGAAATTTACCTTGGGTTTCGTCATCAAAGAATGGTTTGTGTTGGAAGGGATCTTAGGAATCATCTTGCTCAAACTCCCGTACCAGGGGCAGGACACCTTCTGCTAGACCTGGTTACTCAGAGACCCATCCAGCCCAGTCTTGAATACTTCCAGGGAAGGGACAGCCACAGCTTCTCTGGGCAATATGTTCCAGTTCCTTACCACCCTCACAGCAAGGAATTTCTTCCTGACATCAATTTAAGGCTATTCCCCCTTGTCCTGTAACTGCATGTCCTTGTAACAGAGTTCCGCTCCAGCTTTCTTGTAGTCTCCCTTAGGGTACTAGAAGGTGCTGTAGTCCTCCCAGAGCCTTCTCTTCTCCAGGCTGGACAGCCCCAACTCTCTCAAGCCTGTCTTCATAGCAGAGGTGCTCCAGCCCTCTGAGCCTCTTTGTGGCCTCCTCTGAACTTGCTCTGGCAGGTCCATGTCCTTCATATATTGGGGACCCGAGAGCTAGATGCAGTGCTCAGGGTGGATCTTGACAGTGGAGCAGAGGGGCAGAATTCCCTCCCTCCCCTGCAGCCCATGGGGCTCTGGATGCAGCCCACGACGCATTTGGCTTTCTGGGCTCAGAGCTCACATTGACAGCTCATGTCCAGCTTTTCACCCACCAGCACCCATAAGTTCTTCCTGTGTGTGTTCTTAGGATTGCCCTGATGCATGTGAGGACTTTGCACTTTGCCTTGTTGTACATCATGAGATTTGCATGGGCCCTCCTCTCCAGTTGTATTTCATTGTAGTTCAACAGTTGATAAAAACTCTGCTTCATAAATGTCTAGCTACACTCTCTAATTTTAGTCCTTATTGATTAAGTAGGCATTGTCATTCATGATTAGGAGAAAAAACATGGTCTGGGTCCCCTAAATAATTTCCAAAAAGAACTATGCTTTAAATTACTACAGAGAATTACCACTTCAGAGACATGTGGTATGAATCTTTCCAGTTTCCTCAAATTATTATCTCAAATTTTTTTCCAGGTAGGATTAGTATATATCATAGATTATATTCACCCTTCATTATGTATGTTACTTGACTTTCCTTTAATATTTCCTTTTTTTCCATTATGTGTTAATAAACAATGAGATATTTCTAAGTAAATTTACTTCAGAAGAGGTAGACAAACTTAGTGGAAATTTTATGGGAGTGACTGACTGCTTATCTCTTGCCAGTATTTCTTGTGTCACATAATATTCTGGACATTGAAATAGCATTTTTATTAGAGGTTTTGCTCAGTTTATGAAGGCTAGATACCAAAATTGCCTTCTGAGCTTAGAACTTGGAATCAGCTTGAGAGCTATGGCATTTCCAGTTATTTTTGCATCTAGTTGTAAAATTTCTGCTGAGGAGTGATTTTGAAGGACTTTGATTTTTCCAGGACGAGCTGAGATCCAGTAAAGGTATTTCTAAGAACCAGTACTGTAAGGGTGGGTTGGTTGATTTGTTTGAGGTTTTGTTGGTTTTTTATTTATTAATTTGGAATACAATTTTCAGCATCATTCATTCAAACTCTGGATAATATTCTGTCAAATTTTGTGTGCTAGTTAGCAATAATTCCCTTGGGAGGTGGTACTGGCTTGCAAAGTCATGCTTGAGGACTGCATTAAATTGAGAGAAATCAGTCAGTCATTGTGTCCACCATGCATTTTCTGTCGCAGTTGCAAAGGCTATGACCGTTGCTTTGAAACCTGCAAAAAAGTTTCAGGTGGGTCAGATCAGATGTAAAAGGGACTTAGGAAGAATTGAGCAATTTGCTAAAATATTTTGTTCCTTCAAGGCTTGCAAAGCAAACATTTTGTTTTTGAATCATATGCTTAGTGTGAATAATGGTTAATTCAGCAGTTGAAAGGCATTGTATTTAGTAATTTAAGAGAAGGGTTGTTGCAAAAGGAGAAATCTAAACTACAGCTACACTCTGATTAGGCAGATAGAAAAATTAGGTACTTGGGTGTGTTTCTCTGTTGTCATCTTGTTGCAGGAGTTCCATACTGCTGTCTCCTTACCACAAAAGTTTCAAACTTTCTTGGTGTTTTCTCGTGGGCAGTTCATCAGAGCACTGACTCTTTCTTCTTCACAAAGCAGCCACTGACTCCAGTTCCCTCCTCACGCAGCCACCCCACTCTTCTATAGCATCTTCTTCTCATTGCTTACAGCTGTGGCCTGGTAAAGTCAGGTCTGTTTCTAATCTTTGTTAATTGGCCCAGCAGCAACTCCTTAGGGGTAAGATTACTTTCTACACAATCTTTATTTTCTTATATTCTATCCCGCTACATTTCTCTTTCAACTTCTTCATCTGGAGAAAGCTTGTTTAACCAAAGTTCTTCATATTTGTCAAAGCAAGAGTAGGAAGCCTGTGGCTCATATTGAAAAGCACTTAAAGCTGAAAGCTGAGTCTTGTACAGGTCCATGAATCCCTGAATTGAGAAGAATAGAAAAGACTTCATTGCATCCACTAATAATATAGGAAAAATGTCTTTGTCATTATAAATACTTCTAATTTTGTTTTAAAACCCCCTTCCAATTGGAGATTTTGAGATACTAATTTCTTTTTGCAAGGTGCTTTTAAAAAGCCTCTGGTGTTTTTTGTTTGATTTGGGTTTTTTTATTTGTTATTTACAGTAAAAGGGATCTTTTAAAAAATATCACTATTTACTGTACATGCTAGCTGTCTTCAAGCAAGTAACTTACTTTCTGCATTCCATCAAAGTAATGCATAAATAGAATTAAAAGCCAAAAGTAAAAACTACATTATGGAATAGCTTTGGAAGTCTTTAGTGTAGACATAATTAATTGCATAGTTGGATACAATATCTCAATTACTGATGCCCTTTAACTTGGGGTGAACTTTTCTAGCTGTATATACTCTTGGTGTATGGTTATGTGGTTAATTGTAAGTTACTTGGTCGAAAGATTGAGGCGAATCTGAACTTGTGGGGAAGTTTTTGCTTTGTTGCTGTCACTGTCAAGATTAGAACTTTCACTTTCCTTGGGGCCTTCCTCTTAAAAAAAAACTTACTGCTTCCTCTTAAAATGAAAATGGAAAACATGACTTCTAGAGTAGAAATTCAAAACCAGAGTATTCTGCAGTCATTGAAAATACTAATTTTGCTAATATAATGTTGTTCTATGGATTGTTTACACTTTGACTTTATGAACAGGGAGCCTTAGATTTTAGGATTTTTTTTTCCTAAGTCTAATAAAGTATGTTGTCTCAATGGTTGAATTTTTTTCGGATTTGCTTTGGTTTTGAGCAAATCAGGTACTTCTGTGTCAGCTGTAATAAATACTACAGCCAAAGAAAATAAAGTGCATAGTCAACTTGAGTCCATAGATTTTTTTTAATTGGGAGGGTTTATCTCCCCCCCTACCCCCTGCAGTTTTTTGGTCATCATGGTGTCCCTCCTTGAGTGGGAGATTGGAGAAGATGTCCTCCAGAGGCCACTTACTTCAGCATTTGTGGTTTTTTGGGGAAAAATGTGGACAGATATAATGTGTAACTTCCTGGATGCATAAACACAGTAGTAGTTCTCTATTCCTTCCTTCTCCTTCAACAAGTAAGGAGTTGGGGGGAATAAAAAAGGGAAAACAAATGTGTGTTCTATGTCTTTGGTATTTGTTGTCATGAACTGTTTGTCTCTTTGGTACTGAAAGGCCTTGTTCAGCTGCAGAGGTGATGGCAATTTGCAGTCCTGTCAAATTTGAAGTGACTTGTTTTCTGTTGTTCTTTATGTGGCATACTGAAAAGAAGAGCTTTAGAGAAATATCTGCATGGGCAGACCATTTTTTATGCAGTAATGGGATTAATCATGCACAGAGCTCAATGATAAGCATTTGGAGCAGGAGAAAGACAGGTCAGGGAACAGTAAGTTTGTGTATTGTGCCTTCAGTCAGCTAGATGCTGTTTTCAAATGTTCATAAATGTTTTGGGAAATGTATCTGTCTTCCTTTTAAGTTATTTGTCCTTGTGCTGTCCTCTGAATCAGCAGAAGCCAAATTCCATAACAAGATGGGAATCCCAGTTGCAGTTACTGCTTAAATTTATCTCATTTTTCCATCTATCTCCCCGGTCTGTATAAGTGCACAGCCGTGTCTGCACATCCACCTGTCTGAGCAACTGAGCTGTAGCTTTCTAACTCTGTGACTCAGCCTCATCCTTGGGAATTGTGTAAAACTGATGAAACAGATCTAAAGGAATAGAACAAAACCACACTAGAGTATTACTAGAGTATTACTAGAGTACTGTGTTGGTTTTGCATTGGAGCCACCCATGGAAGTGATTTTTTCTGAGAGGAGCTGCTGAGAACTTCTGTGCCTAGCAAAACCAATTGCTGGTTAGCTTTGAGAATAAGCATGTTAATAAGCCAATTAAAGGCTAGATCCACCTTTTAAAGTTTTGAACCTGTTTTGCCTTCCTCCTAATCCTATCTCCCAGCAGGAAATGAGTGAATATATTATAGTGGGTCCTCTGGCATTTGGCCAGTGCTAGACCCACCACGTGTACAAAGACCTTAAATTTAAAAACATCCATTTTGATGTGGGAAAAAGATCAGCACAGAGAACTTGTTTGGCTCTTTAATTTCATGGATTGCTCAGAAAGCTCTTTGGCCTTGTCTCTTCCAGCCTTGTACTTTGAGGAATTGTTGTGAAATGAGGAGGTAACCATGACAGACGGGCCATGTTCTGTGTTTTTCAAAAAAGTCAGCAAATGAAGTGAAATTTTTTTCACCACTCCTCAATTCTCAACTCTTTGTGCCACAGTTCATGATCTGCTCTGCTCTTTAGGGTGAAAGTAAGCTACTAGATTGACTAGTTCAATATTGAAATGTTGTACCTAATCTTCTGTTTTCTATGTTCTGTGCACTTTTATTATGATTGATACGTTTGTACCAGAAGTTCTGATAGGAAATGTAAAATGTGTAACTTAAAATTGTTCTTGTTTCTTGGAAAAACAAATGTGAAGCTAGTTTGTAGGTGTGTTGTGTTCAGCTGAACTACTTAAAAATGTATGACTTTGTCCAAATAATTGGAAATAAAGACATTGCTCAATCCTTGTCTACATGACAGTACTTTAGATTTTTTTAATGCAAATGAAGAGGAGCCACTTTAAAGTGGCTTAGTTGAGCTACATTAAACATTTGAATTTATATTCTCTTTTAGAATTAGTAGCTTAAATTCAGTTGTTTTTATTTTACTGTAAAATAAAGTTGTATTGAGTGGGCTCTACTCAGGTATGAAAAAAATTTCCAAACTGAATTCAGTTAGTTAAGTTTGTTAAAGAAAAAAAATCAGATGCATGTTTTAGAGAATTTCTATTAAATGGAGATTTTATTCAGAGTAGTGTGCTTCACTGAATTTGTTTTTTACTAACTCGGTCATGGCATTCCTATCTACATAAATAATTACCTTTTGTTTTGCTCTAAATTATGATTTCTACAAGTGTGTTTTCACTGTTGACAGCTGTTCCGTGTTTCTTTGTATTGCTGCAGTACCCAGTGAAGATGAACTGAGAATGTTAAAAATGGACAGGCCACACGTTGAAAATCCTCAAGTTTTTTTTGTCCGTAGCCAACATAATTTCATCTAATTGTTCTTGATTGAATGTTTGTTTATGCCCTGGCAGAAGTTTGAAAACTTGGGAAGTTGCAGAGCTTAACCTTGGTGGAGGCATGAGCTTGCGTTAGGCTGTGAGCAGCTTTGCTAAGTCCTTGGTGCATTTCCTGTGTAGGTTTTGTTTCGATTTGTAGTATCTGCAGGCTATCAAGGTAGGATGTGGAAGATGGTCAGCAAGGTCAAAGAGACACCATTTCAGAGGAATTTTTTTTTTTAAATATACCCCTCCTTTCAGTACAGCTGGTGAGTTTAACAAACTTCTGTTGTGTTTTTGCTGCAGCTGTAGGAGAACTAGCAGCAGCAACAGAAGTTCAGGATTACGTAGGGCACTTTCATAGGTAGCACTCTGAACCCATCCCCAGACCTACAAGGACCAAACACCGAAACCGAACACCAAAATAATATTTTTCCTAGCTGTTGAGAGATGCCAGATTGTTACTGTCTAGCCCAAATTGCTTATGGTTAGCTGGTCTTCATTTGAGCTTAAGTTCATTAGCAGTTATTCCAACACAATACATCTAAATGTTGCATGCACTATGCTTCAGGGTTTATTAATAACCTTTTAAATGTGTTTGATTTTTTTTTTCCCCCAGCTATTCTTCATTTGTTTTCTGTGCTGTTTTTGAGCTCATTGTGCTTCAGAAGTTTAGCTGACCAGAGTGTATGTGGAATTGGGAAAAAGGACTATCTTGGCTGACTAGTGGTACAGTTTCACAGGCTTATTTGTAACTTCTTTGTTTATAATGTTAATAGGGATTGAGCTAAATAGGGTAGGAAGATAGTTTTTTAAATGCCATAAAGGAAAACATCAGGGAATCCTGACACTAATTGTAGTTACAAAGTCATCGAGCTTTACAGTTTTAGCGTTGCTAAGTTGGATGATGTATGTTCAAAAGGCTTATGTAATTCTCAATTTTGGAACATAAACATTAACTAAAATCAGCTATCAAACATATGAAAAATTTAATCTCTTGAAGCCCCTATGCAGTTACTGTATTTATTAGACACTAACACTGCAGTTGGGTTTTTTTGCAAGTTACCTTTGCTCTTGTGTTCAACCTTCTGAAGCAATATGTTTTTCCAAGATTAGTAATCTTAATTAAACTGTTTAATTCCATTGATTATTTAGGGGGTTTTGTATCTTAAATGTTAGCATACTTTCTATATACTCTGTATGCTGCATAAACAATATATAATACCTCATGAATATGAACTAAACACAACAAATTTTCAGTAGGGAATGCTATAAAATGACAAAAATAATTACATTGCCATAATTGTGCAAATGTGTACAGTAGGACAATATAGCCAAAGCTTGCTGTGTTTCTGCACACAGTCACTAAAATCACCACTTAATTTAATAGTTTTCTACCTATTGATCATTAGTCATCTCTTTATCTGTAAGTTCCTCAGCCTAATAATTTTGGAAAGCATCAGCATCAGAAAATTTCAGTTATCTTTAGAAGGGCTGGAAGCCTCAAGACAGTTTAGTTTGTGAAAATTGGTTGTTGAATAGAGGCGATTCTTGTGTTCCCATTGAGAAAGGGGCTGTAGCATGTGCTGTCTCTCTTCATCCAGCAGCTGAGACGTGTGGGAGTGGATTTGATAGGAGAGAGGGAAACTGGATGTGTTACAGAGGGCTAGTTGAGAGTCTTTGCATGGAGGAACTGCTTCATTGTGTTTAGAGCACAAGGGGAAGTAATACAGCAATTCAGAAGAGAAGCATCTTAACTCCCTGCAGTGCTGTATAGCATCTCTCTTGTATGTGGGAGAAGTTAAAGTTTAAAAACAGGCTACAAGATGAATATTAGGGCAAACAACGTATCACTGATCAATATTAATTGTAATATGAAGAGGCACTGATGTGTTTTTGAAATGCAGCTCCCTAAATATGTTTATATAGAATGTTATGTTTCTGTGTATTGTGGATTACTAAAGAAATGATATACTGGTGAATCTGTTTTCTTAGTGTATATGGAAGAACTTTGGAGGGATTTTAATTTATTTTCAAAGTCATAAAAGAGGCAAAAATTGTTTGTCATGAAGACTTGTATAAAATCAGCTGCTGCCTCAAGAGATTAATTTCATACCAGTTTTGTTTTGTAAAGGTTACATAGCATCTGAGAGAGTTCTAGGGCAGAAATGCAAAATTAAAAATTGGAAGAGACTACTGTATTAAGTAGGTTTTGGTTCAGTGTTTAATCACTAGGCTTTTTGTCTGGTTAAGTTCCAGCCGAATAAGAGATGAAAAAATCTTTAAAATACAAGTAAATGTCAGTGTTTAGGAAAGGGCAGCACTACTAACAGCTAATATGAGACATTCCAGAAAGTTGGAAAAAATTAATCTGCTACTTCCTCCCTAATACCTATCTCAACTATTTTATGAATGAAGATGGGTATTGCAACCTAAAGTGTTCTCCATTTAAATGAACTCTTTGATTTGCTTTTGCTCTTCTTTACATCCCTTAGCTATTTTCTTCCAATAAAGTGAACTACATCTAATATCAGCCACTGATACGTGCCTGAGAAAGCACAAGGGCTATGCTTCCTCAAAAGAGCTTTGCTTTCTTCATTGGAGTAAAAATTGCATGTGGAAAACGTACTGCAGATGAGAAATAAGTGTATGAGCTGCTGAAGTAGGTTGATGTTTTCCATTCATGTTTGTTTCTCAGTGATGGTTAGTATCATGACTGCTCCACTTACAAGGTTTGCATGGTCCCACTTGTCAAGCCTGTCCAGGTCCTTGTGGATGACCCCTTCCCTCCAGCATGGCACTGCATCACACAGCTCAGTGTCAGCAAACTTGCCATGGCTGTGTTCAGTCCCACCGTCCCACAGATCTGGGAAGCTGCAAATTACTTATAGGCATCTGTTCTCTACAAATGGCCTGGTCTGAATTTGGGCATGGTCCAATTGTGTCAACTCCCTTTATTTCTTTCCCCAGAAAGACTTTTTACAGGTGCAGAGCACGACTGATGCTTGTCCTGATAGAAATACATGTGCTCCTGTGTTAGGGGGTGTCTTTGGCTGAATCCACAGACCAGTCTTCTTGTGTCTGTGCTTTCACTGCTTGTGCTGGGATTGCTCTGCCTGTGTATTGTGTTGTCACTGCCACTGGTATCCTATGGGCAGGAGAGACATCAGTGTCATTGTTTATCAAATCAGAGGAGCAGAGCCCAAAGGAATTGGGTAGTAATTACAGATTAAAAAGCTGGCTGCTTTAATTTTTTTTCCCTAAAGATTGCTTTATACTGGTAAGCAACTTACAGTTGTATAGTGTAGTACTTTTCACTAAGGGTTTTTTTCTTACCATGATTGTAGTTTGTGTTGATATGAGCACCTAGTATAGGAAAACACATTATGCTAATACTGGTTTAGAAGTTGTACTAGGTAATCCTTATCTCAAACTTCTTCATTTTTCACTTGTTTTGTCAGCATCACTGTTTCTGCTGTCTGATCACTTTATGAATGAAACATGCATATTTCACTAGTATACACACAGGTACACACTCTTCCCTGCTTGCACCCTCCCTTTTCCTTTACCTCCACTCACATGCTGCAACCACCTCTTTGGCTGTCAACTTAAATAAATATACAGTAGCTTCATGTTTTCTTGTGTTACTCTTTTAACCTTAGAGAGCTGCATCGGGCAGCTGATTAATAAATGTTCTCTGTTCATTTCCAATGCTGACTTTTTTTGAGATTGAATCAGCTTTAAATGCTTTATATTGTAAATGTGTATGCTTGCCCCTCCCCAGATACTTAAGTATTAGATTATGTTTTGTCAACTATATCTCCTTCTTTAGTATGTTTGAGGTATTTTTGAAAGCATTTAGTTGTGGAAACTTAGTGTCGCTGTATAAACTGTAGCTCTGGAATAGAAACCAGAAATCTGCCCTCTTGTGGATAAATCTGTCTGATGTACCTCAGTCACAGTATCTTACCTGAATGAGAACTAAAGGATATTAATTTATTCTCCTTGTGATTCTCATTCTTTAAGCATTTTTAAAGGATAGTTTATGGACTGATAGCAGAGATTTGTGTAATAACAAACAAGAAAAGTAGCTTATTGCAAAATGTAGAAGTTTAAAACTGAGAGACAATGATTCATAAATTTGTGATTCAGGTTTGCTGATTTAAAAGAAAATGTCTACTCTTCATCTAAATTATGAATTAGCTAATACATAGTTATACTAGTTTAGTTTTCTTATGCAGATGAGGAAAAGTCAAGATCATGATGCTGTGGTTAAATCTATATGATGTTATTCAACATATAGGAAACTGAAACTGCTTTTTAAAGTACTTTAATGCTAAATAAAGGTTTCATAATCTAAGCAAAATAAAACAAGACTGTTTGAAGTACTTTACTTCACAGGATGTATTTTAAAAAGAAAAGTATAGATATCTGATATCATAGCTTTTCTTTAAAATTTAATTTTAGTCTACCTTTTACTTCTTGGAAATATCAGGTCACTTACATATAATACATTGTTTTAAATCTGAAGATATAATAAGTTAAAGAATGCCCTGGAGAATGAGAAATGAAACATTTAAACGTACATAGGAAACTGCCCAGTACTGAGATTGGTTACTTATCTGTGCTTTGCTGCTCAGCCTTTTTGTATTACTGCGTAAACAGATTTTTCCTTTTGTTTTGTTTTTTACTCTTCTCATGCATGCACACAGCAAAGCTGCGGAAAACCTGGTGTTTTTGTTAGAGACACAACAGTTTGTCAGCCAAGAGGAATGTTTCATAAATGCAGAGCTTGTACCATTATATGATAACCAGTGGTCAGTACTCTCATCATTTAATTTATAGTTAAATGCTACAATATCTGAAAAAATACAGCTGCAGTTTGTTTCTATTTCTTATTTTGTTTTTACAGAGTAATTTTTTTTTTGTTTGCTTGGGTTGTTGTTTTTTTTTTTTTTTTTTCCTTTTATGCTTGTAGTTTCTCTTTGCTGGATATCAGTGTCTGTACTTAAATTATTCCCAGCTTACTTTCATCCTCTCTTCCTCCCTTAATTTTGCCTTTGCAGTAAAGGGTAATATAGATAATTAAAAAAAAAAATTAAAAAAAGGGAAAAGTATAACTTACAAAAGTAACACTTTAAATTTGTACATATTAACCACAGCCTAAACTTTTTTTATACTACTTTCCTTGCTAAGTTGGCTTGGCTTTTCTATATTAGTGTATATTATGATGATTACTTTTTCCTGCGTTATTCTTTAGATATGCTGCCATTTCACGGTTTTCCTTTCACTGAGGTATTCTTTGTGTTGCTTCCTTTGTTCACTGCAATTCCTTCCTCCCAAAAATGTTTTCTGTGGTATCCATTCTTTCTTATAAAGAAACAAGAGCATAAATACCTATATACTAAATATACAAGACCTCATACATTTATATTTGTACTTTTTCTGAACTGCTACACTACATTCTAATACATTGGTTAAAAGCCTTCTGCTGCAGATCTTTGATTTTCTTAATTCAGCTAATATTTCATTTTTTCAGTTAAGGGATAAAAATATTACACTGTTTTTAACAACTACTGAACATTCCTGGCAATGGAAAAATTTTAGATATTGAAAATGATTGTTCTTCTTGACTAATAGTAAGCTGCTGCAATAGTACTTTTAACTCTTTTTATATTTGGGGAATGGAGGTAAGGGAGAAAAACCCCAACAAAACTTGTCTAACAGTCAAGCTATTGTTACATGCTGTACTGTTGTTTTATTTGGAACAATTGTCTTAAGCTGTCGATCTTTATTCCTCTAACTGCTTGGGATTTTAAAATCTTAAAATGAATGGGTTTTCTTATGTTCTCAGTAGCATCAAATTTGAGGTGTAGTTTCACTGAATCTTGGTCTCTGCTTCTGGATTTGAATCCCACCTTGTTTGCCAGTTTTATAACAGATGCAATTTTGCCCTCAACATGACAGATTTAGTATTTGGATCCAGATATGACTATGTAGTTTCTTCATATTGTGTTTGTTTTGTAAACTAATCCCATCACTTAATCCCATCAGTCTCTCTTTCTCTCTTGTTTACTCTCATCTGTTTATTCATTTCATCATGCTTACAGAAACTTCATAATGTCAGAGGTGGAGTTCTTGAATTGCCCTGCTTAGCCCCCAGCTGGTGCAGGCAACCACATCCTGTCCCTTTTGTAACATCTGTACAATCCGTCTTTGGAGTAGTGGTGTTGGTTATTTCTACTAATGTAAGGCTGTTGGAGAAATGGGCAGCTCTGATGGTGAAAAACTCTGTTCTGGTTTTCTTCTTGCTTGCGTTTATGTGCCCATTTATTGTGTTAGTATTGCTCTGTGGCTTTCTTCCTTTGTAGCCTTCTTTGACTGCCTTAGAGAGAGCAACCACATCCCCTCTTGACCTTTGTTTTGTTAGTTAAACAAACCAACCCCTTTTACTCTTCTCTTACAAAGAAAGTTTACTTTTCCCCTGCTCACTGCACTTGCTCCACTCTGAGGTCTGGACGTTGCCAGGTTCAGGTTCTTACCATATATCTGTGGAGAAGGTTTCTAATTTTAAGTGTGTGATTTTGGAGGTATTATTCCTGTATAACATCTCTATAATTTTCTTTATTGTGGCAGTAATACTTGAATTAGGAATGAACTTGAATTAGGAGTGTTCTGTGTTAAGAGCTTCCTCATATGATGAGGAAGTGAAAGTGAATAGACTTTCTTTTTTCTTATATTTTATTGTTTCTATGCTACATAAAAATTTCCAATAATACTGGCTAGTGACGTGGCCTTTCCTTTGATGCATTTTCAGTTGAGAGAAGTCATCAGACATGATATTTTTATAGTAAATACAATTTGTGTGTGAAAGGTGTTCTTTAGTTTCTAGGCTTCCAGTGAAAACTTGGATTTTAGAAGTGTTATCTCCTGTGGGTTTTTTGCTGCAGACTCATTATGAGACTCTTTTAGCATATTTTCTTTGATTCTTAAAATTTCTTTTTAAGAATTGCTTATTTGTGCAACTAGGCAACCACTGAAATTCTGCATATATTTGTATTCATTTAGGGTAAAAAACCCTTGGGTATTGAGTAGTACTTGAAACTGTTCTGATGGAGGTTTTCTCCTGGATTAAAAAAAACTCCAAGCACAGCAATCCACACAGAGTATATGTCTGTAGCATTTTCCTTACTGACTATATTTCTGTATTGGCAGTGTACTATATTTTTAATTTTAAAAAAGTAATTTAGGTCAGAATGAGACTGTGGCAGCTGTGGCAAAGGAAGTCATTCACTCTCAGTTCTGTTTAACCTCAGTTTTTCAAAGAACATGCAGTTAGGGAAAATTTGAAAAATTTGAAAATTTGAAAATTTGGCTGATGAAAACTTTGAGCACAAAAAGCCTTGTAGCATTTCTTTTCCTTGTCTTGGAGTCTGTATGTATTCATAAGCAGTGGTGCTTTATATATTGCAATATGTTGCCATGTTGGTATGGCATAAGAAATAATGTTACTAAGAAACATTAGTAAGGAAATTATAAGAATCGCTTGATTTGTATGTATTTTATATACAATTATCAAAACCTATAAGGACCTAGTGGTTTGTATGTATTTTATATGTAATTCTCAAAAATGTAGGCTTAAAGTAAGTAAATCGTGATTTCAGCATTTCAGTAGATAAGAGAAATGCTTATGTAAGGACTCTTTACTGTCAACAGCCTGTCAACACAAATGCCTGTCTGCAACAGGTAACCACATATCAAATTCCTTTAATGTTTTCAGAAAAATCATGCCAATTTCACAATATACTAGGGGATTATAGTGTGTGATGTTTGATGGTTTGGAACTGCAGTTTTTGGGTTTCTTTTAGCAGTGTGGACTTCCTTACATTTGGGATCTTTATAATTAGTGAAATCCAAGTGAACTACTTGCTTTTTCTGTTGTTGAATATCAAATGTGCTGTTTTACAGGAAAGATATGAGCTAATTCAGTGGTTGCAAAACTTTGTTTCTTCCCCAAGAGGAGTAATTAGAATTTCTGATAGTAGTTTGACCAGACAGAGTTATGTATTGAAGAGATATTGTCAAATCGATTTTGAAATAGCTACTACTTCTATAATGTACTTAGATTTTGTATTTGTCAATATGTTTGCTTCTTTATTTTTGAATCTGTAAATTACTCCTTTTAGTTTCACTAGTCTCTTTATGAAAATGCCTTCTTCTGCAATACTGGGAAGTGAATGTAACAGCTTATTACTTAAACTGGCTATGCATTAAGTGTGATTACACTTCAGCATGAACAGTTAGAAGTTTTGTTACCAGTTTTTCAGTCAGTGTTGAATAACTTGAAGGATTTTTTTTTTTTGTTGCCTTATCTTGCATCTTTTTTTTGATGAAGAGGTTGCTTCTGAGACCAGAAGGAAGCTTGCCCTTTAATTTGCTAATGCCACTTGTTACTTAGAATCTACACTGTTCTACCCACTCTTGAAAAAATTTACTTAGTATGCAGCTAAAGGTAGTATGGTCTGTTTCATTTATGTTAATGAATGTAAAATTTTTAAAAAGTAAACTGAGAGGTTTTATTTGGTTTTGTTCTTTTTGTTTTGTGTTTAGTGCTTGGGAGATGGGAAGTAATGATAGCTGGCACCTGAACTGAAATATCTGTGTAGGCACTACTCTCCCAGAACTTCAGGATGAATGGGGATATGCCTCATGTTCCCATCACTACTCTTGCAGGGATTGCTAGTCTTACGGACCGTAAGTACTCTTCTTTTTCTCATCTTTACTATGTTTTTTTCTACCTCTTTGGTAAATATCTGCATTTTCAAAATTCTAAAATAGTTTTATTTTTAAAGTTCTTACAGTTAAATCTGTTTAAAATCAGACTTATCATTAAATATGTTAGCCTTGTTATTGCTTTAATTGTAAAAGTCTATCCAATAAAACCATGCGTATTTAGGCATAAAGTGAAATGCAGGTTAAAAAAAACCCTTAAGGGAAACCTGAAACAAAATATAGGAATTCATTATTTGTTTGCTGCATCATGTAGTAACATATCTGGGTACCATACAAATAAAGAAAAATATATTAATGATAAAGTGCTTCTAAAACATGCATCCCATCATCTTCACTAAAAAGACAGAGACATGGGATTAGACTGATGTGCAATTAGTCAAGAGAGAATATACTGAATATACTTTGAAACTAGTTCATTAATTTTGAACTAGTTAGTAGAGGCACAAAATGACTGCTAGAATAAAAATAAGCCGCCGAACTTGAGTCTTTTTTCTTTGCTGTTCAGCCAGCAAAGGGAGCATGTGAAGTGTGTATGCTGACTTTAAGTACGTCAGGAAGAAAATATGCAAGGAAAGAAAAATAACTATTTACCTTACAAGCTGATATTGACACAAAACTAAATCATTATAATGTGACCAAAAAATGATTTCTAGTGAAAACTAAGAGGAGATTTATTAATCTATATTGAGGACCTGGAGCAACCTTTGCAGTAAGAGTAGCTGGGACAGAGAGGCATCTTATTTATGTAGCGTAAGAAAGATTTTGTAGCTCAGTTGTCTGTTTGAGGATAATTGGACTCAGTGACCTTAGGTGCTTCTTCTAAGCACTTCTGTTGTTACACTGTTGAAAATTGGAGGCTTTCCAAGAAACACTGGAAGTATGTATCCAGCAATTGAATTTAATTGCTCACAGTAAAAAAGAAAGATGTTTAGGAGGAAAAACCCACTTCATGTACTTCTGGTATATTCTGGAGTATTGAAGTGAAAGATGCAGGTTATGTATTTAAGTGTGTATGTGTGTATGACCATGTCCATCTAATATCAGACCATCAGGATGCAAATAGTAGGTTTCTGGCTATGGAGAATTTTCCAGAATTAAGTGTTTGCAGGTAAGGTTGCTTAACTGGTGGAAATCACTGATCAAATTCTGGTGCAAGAGTTCCTTTAATCACGGAACTGTAATGGACAAGGCCAGTTGCCCTGAAAACATGGATGATATGATCATCCTGAAGGCGGTAGAGTAGGCTAGCTAAATTGATGCTAAAGCATAATCAATATGTTTTGCTGATTTTGCTAATTTTTCAAAGTTTCAGGCACATTCAAGGTAATCTGCTGCAAGTAATGAAAGCTATTGATATTAATATATTACAAACTTTTATTTGAATTGTAATTTATTCCTTAGTACAGCAATTATATACATTATAAGGGGTAAAAATGCTGGAATCACCCCACTTTTTCAATTTCAAAATACAAAATAATCAAAAAATATGTTTCACTTTGATTGGGGTTTTTTTCTGAAATTGTTTGTAATGGTTCAGTTAAAACCTTGATCTCAGGGATGTGATCAGCCTGGTAACTTGCAGTTACCAGCTGAGAGTAAGCTCAGAGTCAGCCAAGCTGACTCTTACCAAGCCAAGAGTCAGCTTGTTTTCCTGAACCAGCTGAGGTGGCCTTACTCTTTATCTAGCCTTTTGGCCGCTCCTGGCTTAACCTCCTCTGCTCTGTGTAACTCTACAATCATCTGGGTCAAACCTTCTTATATATGCACTTCCTTGTTATGTCTTAAGATCTAAAAATGCTCTAAGAAATTGAAATGTTGCTTATAATCTGATGGAAATAGTGTTTTCACTAAATCTTTTAATGAGATTTCTGAGTAAGTTTTTCTGATCGAATTGACATTTCAATGAGCACACCAACCAACAGTATTAGGGCTGTCTTGAGAAGATGGTTTTCATAAGAATAAATACAAGAAGAGAGGAATAAACTGTTAATTTAATTAGTGTGTTTAATTGGTTGTTGGGTTGTTTGGTTTTTCTGATTAGTTGGGGGTTTTTTTGGTTTTTCTTTAAAGATTTTATAATAAAGTGGTAACACTAATTAAATATTGAGATCAGAGTAGAAAACTGAAATCCTCAATGCCATTACAGTACTTCATGTAACTACAAAAATTTTGCATTTCTTTTTTTTTTTATCAATGCTTTTGGCTCCAGGAGAAGGGTGCCGTAATGTAATAAAGAGCTTAATATTCTGGAGTGTTTAGATAGTTCAGTTATGGGTATGTGAGTGGGGATGTGTGTTTCTTTGTGTGAATTTAAGAATTAAAAAAAATTCAGAAGTGTTCCCTGTGTTTTAAATCTAGTTGTCTTAGATTTTCTTAATCTTAAACTTTTCTTAAACTTTCTTAATCTCGTAAGAGAGTAAGGGGGTGTCCACGTTTGTGTGTTTGTGTCTCATGAAATTATTATAAAGTATTTCCTCTTTTCTAAAAACAGTTTTGAACCAGCTGCCTCTTCCATCACCTTTACCTGCTACCACAACAAAAAGCCTGCTTTTCAATGGACGGATAGCTGAAGAGGTGAACTGCCTTCTGGCTTGCAGGGATGAAAATCTGGTTTCACAGCTCGTCCACAGTCTCAATCAGGTGTCAACAGATCACATGTATGTATTTTGAACTTCTACATCAGATCGCCATCCTTACTCCTTGAAATGAAAATTTACTGGATTGAGAAGGATGTTTGTGAGAATATGAAAATTAGAATGTGCAGGTTTTTCCTTAGGCTTGCTTAGTAAGTGGCCACAATATAAGAGTCAGATGTTTCATTCAGACAATGTTAATAATTGTCCATCAGCCCTTACACCTAACTGTGGAGTTATTTTACAGATCTAACGCTTATTCCCTTCTTGGTAGGTTAGAGTGCAGACTTTATGTGTTGATTGGGCAATACTAATTTGCGTTCAGTATCAGTCACTAATGCACACAGACAAATTGCATACCCAAGAAAAATTTTGACACCTGATTAGGTGTCAGTTCTGGTTAGGTATTGAACTTAAGTAGTTTAGCAACTGAGCCATTAAGTATGCTAATGTGTTCTCTTTTTGTTATTTTTTTTCTATTTCTCCCTGGTGTCCCTTGAATTGTTTTATGTTGACAACACTGTCGTTTCCTTAACTGTTTTGTTCAAATGGAAGTAGCTTTTAAAAGTCCTCAAAGCATACAAGAAGTGAGTGCACAGATGCATTTATAGAAAATCCATTACATTTCTTTATGGTTCACAGGGAATCCTGTGATCTCAAAGATATGCCAATTTCCCCTTTTCAAAGTAAAAAGGTTTTCAGAGCATTGGGTTGAAACCTGAATATTACAGTTATCTGAATGTTATACATTGATACATATGTTATTTTCACTCCTACAGTAATATGTTCTTGGTGTTATGCCAAAGTGCTCTTTTGTAGAGATGACCACAATATAAAAATGTGCCTAAGATACTTCGTATGAGAATCTTAAACTGACAGCCACATATATGTAAGAGCTTAGTAACAGAAAATAATTGGGAGGACTTGCAGAAATATTTCTTCTGCCATTCCTTAAGGAAGTGGGTGAAAAAAACTAGAGACAGGAAGCAGTGCTTTGCAGACTTGATTTTTCATATATTTTAACAGTAAACTGTCTTCTTTCATTTTGGTTTTGGTTTATTTTTTGGTTTTTTTGGTTTTTGTTTTTTTTTACTTGACTCATAGTTTCTTATAATTTGAAAATGCATTTGCCTCTTTATTTGCTTACTTCCACAATTCCAGAGAGTTGAAAGATAACCTTGGCAGTGATGATCCAGAAGGAGATATACCAGTCTTGCTGCAGGCTATTCTGGCAAGGAATCCTAATGTTTTCAGGGAGAAAAGCATGCAAAACAGATACGGGGTACAAAGCGGTAAGGATTTTTGATTATCTATTGATTAATTTTGTGTTGTTCTGTAAATCTAGGGGACTGATACTAACCACAAATATATATGGAGCACAGTGGTCGTATTTATGCCTTGCCTTGTGTTTGATAGTGATTTAAAGCTATGTACCTTAATATCTTTTAAGAGCAATTGTATAGTAAAAAGATGGAAAATAAAAGCTACCAGGTATTATTCTAAAAAATGTTTCATTTCACCTCAAAGTGTAATCTCTATAATAAGTAATTGGATTTTATTTTGAAACAATGTTATTTTGAATTTTTTATGCTTTCATATGTTCATATGTTTGTCTTCAAATATTGGTAAATATTTGAAGTTGAAAACATATGTGTTGACCTTACTGAAAATCTATATGATTCTAGTGTATCACTGCAGTGAGAGTTCTTAACCATTCTGGAGTAAGGAATAAGGTTGACTGAGGCATCCTTAATAGTTCCTCCGTGCCATTCCTCATCTTAGTAACTTGTGGTGCCCTACAGCTCCAAGCTATTTATGCATTTTGGGAGACTAAAACCTTATGCATCTTTCCATAAATGTCAGTTACTTCAATAATATTTTTACATTTATGCAAGAACTCAAGTGCACTTCTGCGTGTAAAAGGAAAAAACTTAACACATGCACTTTTTAATAAGAATATGTATCTAACTGAAAAATCACCTGTTGTTGAGCCATCCTAGTTAAAGCATGTATGCTGCTGCAGTACAGTTTAGTTGTACAAGATTTTTTATGTAACTTGTAATTTGAGTTATGTTTGTATGAAGTGCATTCTTTTCCATTTGGTAGGAATGCTAAAATGGATTTATGCATATCACATTTTTAGAAGAAGAAAAATTGTTGTAATACTGGGAGTAATATGTAGGGAATCTCATTCTAGTAATGTTTCTGCAAGGATGGTGTTTTCTGTGCTATGTAGTAATATGACAACAATGTAAAAAGTAAAACATACTGTAGTGCTAATGGCCACAGACTAATTTCAAATCCATTACAAACCCGGTGTTTGGGGCTTGTTTTTACTTCTTTTTCATTACATCATTATCACATATATAGGTACCTGTCTGGAAGCTTTGGAAAACCTGTTTTTTTGTTGTTGGGGAGTGTTTAGTTTAGTTTTGGTTTTTTTTCTTTCTTTTTTTCTGTTAAATTACCTGGACTGGGCCTTCCATGTCTTGCCCCTGCCGTCTATAAGACAGATAGAGAAGTGAGAGATTTCCATCATAGATTTAAGTTAATGAGGGGATTTTTTTGAATTGCATTAGAAAATTAATGTTTTCTGTCATTCATTTAACCCAGAAACTACCACATTTGTGACTCAAAGCATGTTCTAAATTAGGGAGGAGAAAACAAATAGATATATTTTTTTAAGTCCTTAAAAAGAGCACTCTGTACTTTAACCACAAAATTGAAACTTTGTCTGTATAGTTGTCTTGGTTTAGGGCAAACTGGGGAGAAAACCTCTAAGGGGTTCCTTTAGAAAGCAGATTTAAGCAACCCCTCTTCTAACTGGTTTGGGAAAAGATTTCTTTGCAGAAGAGTGGAAAAAACCTGTTTATTTAACAGGCAAAGTATTCACTAACATAAAGAATGAACAATATTAAGCAATAAAATTTCTTGCTGTTTTGAAGAAATGACAAACTCAGAAAGTTCCCTTAGTGGACTGTAGCTTGGCTTGCTTTGTTTTCTATTAGTCTTTCCGGCAGTGGATCCAGTGTCTTAGGCCTCGGTGGGTTTTTTGGGTTTTTAGTCTAGAGTAGGTTTGAACAGTTCTAAGAAAAAGAAAAACATAGTCTAGGGAACTTTTATGCCTTAGCTAGATAAAAACTGACTAAAAGCAAAGGAGAGCTCTGTCCTGCTGTCTGTTTGTGTTGCAGATAACATAGTCTAGGAGAGAGGGATGCAGGGGAGCAAGTGCAGTTTCTGATAACAAACTGTGCTTCTTTTCTCTCCTCTTTTGCTCTCAGAATCAGTCTTAAAGGTGCAAAACTTATTTCTGGGCTAAACACATGAATGGGGATACAAGCACCATAAAGTCACCATAGGACATTCTATTCCTTATCTCTATATTGTTAGCTTAGTACTAAAACTAGCATATATTCTAACTTTATAATCGCATACATTATATAATACATATATACATATAGTATGTAGCTATATCTAGACAATGGCAGTAATATTTAGTAAACAGTGATATTTGCACATGGTTCTTACTTAATAATCAGATCTCCCTGAGGTACACATTGTGTTGTTTCATCTTTCTGAATTATCTATTATGTGTAACTTGGTTTTTGAGCAAAGATAACTCTATGACTGCATTTGTTTGTACTTGAGGCAGAACTGATCTTTATTGTCTTTTCTAACAAACCTCTGACGTGCATCACTGGGACTTTGTTTCTGTCTACTATATGCAGGGGCTCAGATTGGGCAGGGCCTGCTTGGTTGGTGGAACTTGAGGTATTAACTAATTAGATGGCCTTTGCTAGATGATGCTTTTAATTTTTGAAAGATCTTTTACTCATTGTTTTTGAGGTGGTTTTTGACAGTCTATTGTACTTTTTTATTTTGCTTGTAGCTGGTGCGTGGTAGGGGATATGATATACTCACTTAATGCCATGTGTTTTAGTCTAGGTGTTGATAAGGCTGTTTTTGAAAGGAGTCCTGTTGTCTGATTTAATATTTTTAGGCGTACTATTTGGACTACTGCCTACCATATTATAGGGGTTTTAGCTGCTTGGTTTGTTTGATCACAGTGCACGTCTTATAGTCATGAATAACTTGTATGGTTAAATTTACTCCTTGGTTTTATGCCTACTTATAAGAGGCACCTTTACCTTGATGACTTGAGGCATCATTAGCCTAGTTAGCTAGGAACAGCTCTCTCTTGTGTTGCGAATTTAAGTCTGTTTTTGACACTTTTATTTTTGCAGCCTGATTTACCTGTTGATTATTTTGGTGCTCCTCATTAGCTTTACTCTTGGGGATATGGGCATTTACATGGCAGACTTTTATAGGTAGTTTCTCTATTTTGGTAGTAATGTCTTTTTACTCTTTAGTAGCCTAAATTGGTTTTCTTTTACGCTGTTAATTGGCTTTTTTTTCTAACTATCCCCACTGAGTATTGGCTACTTCTATGAATTAAGTGTAGATGTAGAGCTTTGGCTATTTCTCTCTTTTAGCAGTGTCTAGGACTAGTTGAATGGCTTTTAGTTTAATGAGTTGGCTTGATCTACCTTTTCCTTTAGTAGATTTTGTGACTTGTTGTGTTGAGTTCTATACAGCTGCTTTTTAATTTCATTTCATCCCTACAATGCAACCGGAACTCTTAGTAAAAACAGCATAACGTGTTTCTTCTGCTGGTAGTTGGTTGTATGGTGGAGCTTCTTTAGCCTGTGTGATTTCTTGTTTCGCTTCATTAGTGAGACTAAAGTTTTCACTTTTAGGCCAATTTGTAATGATCTCTAAAATCCCAGGGTGATTTAGGTTTCTAATATTGGTGTGCTGTATGATTAGAGCACTATACTTGTTCTGTGCGGCTTTGGTAGCATGGTGGATAGAGGTAATTCTGTTTTGAACATCTACCTTAGCACTGGTAGTCAGGGCCCCAGGAGTTGTGCTTTAGTGCCAATTACTTTTGAGGTGGTTTGGACTCTGCCGTAGGCCGCTAAAAGTTTTTGCTTTAATGGAGTGTAGTTGGCTTTAGACCCTCTGTGGCTTTGACTTTAAAATCTTAGTTGTTGACTTTCAGTCTTACTAGGCACTTTCTGCTAAAAGCTCTAGGGTAGACCAGCTGTAGAGTAGAGCACATTCTTTATATCTGGTCTTGTCTTGACTGGGCTAAGGGCTATTGCATTAATGATTTTCTGCTTGATCTTGGTGAAGGCTTGTTGTTGTTTAGGGCTCCACTGGAAAGCCCTAAGTTCTTCTTGCAGGTGACCAGGTAGAGAGGGCTTACAATCTGGTTGTGTTTAGGAATATGCCTTCTCTAAAAACTTAGGGCACTTAAGAAAGCTTGTATTTCTTTTGTGTTGGTGAAGACATTGCTGTGATCTTGTTGATGACATCAGTGGGAACTTGACACAGTCTATCTTGCTACTTTACTCTCAGGAACTGGATCTTTTAAGCAGATCCCTTAACTTTGCTTTTTTTGACAGTGAAACTGGCTTTTAGAAGAATTTGAATTTTTTTTTTTTCTCCTTTTTCAAACATTTCTGCTGCTGTGCTCTCCTACACAGTGATGTCATCAATGTATTGCAGATGTTCTGGAGCTTTACCCTTTTCTAATGTAGCTTTGATCAGTCCACGGCAGATGGTAGGACTGTGCTTTCACCCTGGGGGCAGTCGGTTCTAGGTGTACTGCATTCCCTTTTATGTGAAGATAAACCGAGGCCTGCATTCTGTCGTTAAAGGAATGGAGAAAATAGTGGCATACCGTTTCACAGCCTTGGACTCCAGCTGGTACTGGAGCTCTAATGTGTCTGGCATATAGTACTCAATAGTGGAGTCACTTAGTTTAAGGCATGATAGTTCACAGTCAGTCTCCATTCTCCTTCAGGTTTGCATATAGGTTAAATGAGCTGTTGAAAGGTGAGTGGGTTTTTGCTGATCACTCTTCAGCTCTTTAGCTTACAGATTATGTTATGGATGGGAATCACACAGTTGTTTTGTACTGCCAGCAGTGCACTGTCAAAGTGGCAATTGGTACTCATTGCTCTTCTCCCTTCAGAAGTCGTATTGCAGCTGGGTTTTCTGATAGTCCAGGCAAGGTGTTCAGTTGTTTGACGCTCTCAGTCTTAACAACTGCTATCTTAAACACCCACCTGAGTCCCTTTGGGTTTTTTAAATACTCACTTTAGAGGAAATCTTTGTGTAAAATGCATGGGGCTTTTGGGCTAGTCACAGTAGCGTGTTTCTTACACTCATTTCCAGTCAGGCTTATATTAGCTTCTACTAAAGTCAAGTCTTGTGACGCCCCTGTCACACCAGCAATCGAAATAGATTTTGCTCCCCCATGTCTCAATGGGATTAATGTGCTCTGTTGTTGACCAAGGCTTCGTATTTTTGTGGTTTTCATGTGCTAGGCCAATGAATTCACACAGTCTAAAAAATATTATTTTCTCTACTCTCTACCTGGTTAAAGGCAAGGCCCCTCTAATCTTGGTTATCCTTTTTTCCTCGAGTGTATGTCTTGGAGGTTTTTAAGGGGATTAGACACGTCATTATCATCATACCTGGTAGTTTGGCTGCAGGCTACTGGAGCTGCTTCTTTTTTGGTGGAACTTCTTCTCTGAGTCTTGCTGTCTTTTCATTTAAGCACCAATCCTGCCAGAGCAGTAGATTTTCCATCCTATCTCCTCATATTTTCTCCACAATCACATGGGAAAAACCACAGCTCAGTTCATGGGGTGTAGCTTCTCTCCCTATCTGAGGGACATCTGCGTTTGATACTACAGCTTCTGATCTGTACTGCTGAGATTTGGAGAAAGCCCTCTTTCATTTCTTCTCTAATCTCCTCTCTGGGTTTCTCGTGATTCTCCTCTATCTTATCTTCTAATTTCTGCAGACATGTTTTCACAGCTGTGATTCTGGCATGTGTTGGGCCATGTACAGCATCTGCATGTGCTCGGAGCTTCTTTGCCGTATCAAGCACAGTCTCCTCCCTGTTACCCCACTTCATTATTGCTGAAGCAGGAGCGTATTTTTGTAGCCTAAGTCATATAAGTTTTTGGCACATCACAGATGTACATGGTACCAAGACTGGATTTAAAGTGTTTAGGTCATCTGAGAAGACCGTTTTTGTCACTGCCATTTCTCTCAAGCATTGAATCCCTTCTTCTGTGGTCTTCCACGGGGTTTGCTGCATATAGAGATTGTCCTTATGCAGATATCTTTGTGCCCAGAGGCTGTGAGTGTTAGCCCCCCTCATCATTCCTTGGTCAATGACAGGATCAAGTGACAGGGATCTCAAATGCCTCACTTCAGTACTATCCAGAATTGTAGCCTTGCCTGCCGCATCCCAAACGTAGACTAACCAACTAATTAGAGATTCATCAGGTCATTAAGTGTAATCTTTTCTTAGGCTATGAAGGTTCTTCAGGGAAAAGGACTCAAAAGTGACTTTTGATCTTGAGTCAGTTGCTTTGACTTCTGATTTTGTGTCAGTAGCTTTGACTCTGACTTGTGTCAGGAATTGGCACTGAGGGGCCTTCTCCCAGATCATCATCATCAATCACTGCCTGATCAGTTTTGCTTGTGCGCTTCTTTCCTGCGGCGACTGCCAGTGGCTTAGGCTCACTGTCTGGTTTAGCTACAACCTGAGTAGCTGGGGTGTTGGCTGTAGCCTGAGTGACTGGGGTAGCTGCTGATTCATCTCCCTGCCCCTCGCCTGTATCTGCTGCCCTACAGTATCTAGTGGCATGTGATAAGCATAGGCCAGGGCCCAGCTTATTGCAATGATCTTTTTTTCTTTCAAGTCATTATGGCAGTTCTCTTCCAGATATTTCCCCACCTTGTCTGGGTTCTGAATTTGTTAATGTGAAAATTCTTAGGCTGGGGGATCAGAAAATTCCTTCAGGATTGAACCCATTCTCTCCTGTTTTCTACACCTGGATCTGTTTCTGGGTCAGGGGTCTCATTAACTCCTTTGGACAGCTCAGCCTCCATTCTAGAGGAACTGTAGACCATATAGAGGAAGCTTACTAGATTAAATACTAGGAAGGTGGTCCCTTTAACATTCAGGGGAAACTGAACATTCTGAAAAAGTGAGTTAAGGTATTCAAAGGAGAAGAAGGAAAGGGAAGGCTGAAAAGCCTCATCCCTTGCTCTTCTTCTAAGAAACTGGGTGCAATTACCTATGAGCTCCCAAAACATGCTGCTGGAACTAGAATGCAGGGTAGGATGAAGAAACCATACTTGTCTTAAATAGACTCTAGTATCTTAGTAAACTCCCTATAAATGATTATCACCAAACCCAGTGCAATAGCTGTTCTAATCCATGCCCCTCTACTGTAAAAACTATGTGTTAGGGACAATACTGGATCTATTTCCAGATAAGAAAATAAGCCTAGGGACTAGAAAGGTATTAAAACTTTAAAAATCCTGGGGACTAGAAACAAGTAAAGGCTTCCACCCAGAGAGACATCATGAATTCAAGCAACAGAGCTACTGATTACTTTATCTCGATACCGTGAAAGTGCAACTAAAATGCAGCCAGTACAGGCTTTTTCCACTTTCTCAAGCCTTGCTTTGAGTGCCAAAAAAATGTATTTGTCCTGGTTTAGGGCACATTTGAGAGAAAACCTCTAAAGGGGTTCCTTTAGAAGGCAGTTCAAACAGTGTTCCTACCCAGCTGGTTTGGGAAAATACTTCTTTGGAGAAAAGTGGAAAAAACCTGTTTATTTAACATGCAAAGCATTCACCAGCACAAAAAATGAACTCACTGCTCTGAAGAGATGACAAACTCAGAGAGTTCCCTTCGTGGGCTGTAGCTCAGCTCACTCAGTGTTTTGTCAGTCCCTGCCGTGATGGAATGCAGCATCCTAGGCCCTGGTCAGCCACAGATGTGAGCTCCTGGTGCCATTCTGGATGTTCACTCTAGAGTAAGTTTGAACAGTTCCAAGAAAAAGAAAAGGCACAGTCCAGGTACTTCTGTGCATCACCTAGCTACAAACTGACTAAAAGGAAACGCGAGGTCTGTCCAGCTGTCTGTCTCTGCTGCAGAAAACACAGTCCAGGAGAAGGATGCAGGGGAGCAAGTGCAGTTTCTGATAACAAACTGTGCACTTCTTCCCTCCTCCGAACAAACTGTGTGCTTCTTCTCTCCTCCATTTGCTCTTGGAACAAGTCTTAAGGGTGCAAAACTTATTTCTGGGCTAAACAGATGAATGGGGATACAAGTATCATGAAGTCACTTGAGGACAATAGTTCATGCTGATATGGTTACATTATGTCAGCTTTCTCTACAGGAATATTACTTGTTTGGCTGAAATGTTGTACCTAGCTGTGTTGAGAGTGGCAGTAAGAGGTGAAGGGGGCAGCGGGCATGCTGGATGCTCCTTCCAGCATAAAAAATCCCTGGGATTTCATGCTCATGTGCCTCTATGTGAGGCAACCAGCATCCATTTAAACAAATTTTGTGGAAATTGAGGAGTCCCTGTCTGTTACTCTGGACACTGAAATGTACTTATATTGAGGTATCGAAATACCTAACTTTTTTAACACAACACAGGACTTTAACTCCTGTTCAGGCCCAGTATTAGTGTGCTATAGTATTAGTAGTACATGGAATACAGAATTTGTCACCTACTGGGAGGTAGTAATGGCTTAATTCCTGCAGGATTATTACTGTCTCTGCTGGAGAAAGTAGAGGAGAAAAGAGGGTGACAGGGAAGGTTTCTGAAGGTTATGAAGGTTTCTGAAAATAGTTTTGCATGTGTGATTATTGTAGTAATTGAAATTGGTGTTAGCAACTGTAGGATTAACGAAAATCTTCCAGCATTTTCATACTGAGGACTTTTGTCTAACTGTCTAAAATACTTGTACTATTAATGAGCTTCTACCTAGGCTATAGATCACTTGCTGTAGTTTCCCAAGACACTGTGTGTTCATGAGTTCCAACACTTTTTTAACTGTAAGATACTAAATTCTGTCACTAAAATAACTGCAAGTTCATTTACATTTTTGTGTTTCTGTGTCACTTTGTCATGTAGTTATTAGGATATTCTATATTCCTGTATTGAAGAGAGGAAAAAAAAGTTTCCATTAAATTCCCCTTTATAATGATGTAAGTCAGAATAGAATAGAATGTTTCAGTTGGAAGTGACCTACTATGATTATCTAACCCAGCCACCTGACAATTTCAGAGCTGACTGAAAGTTCAGTCAAATTCAGGGCATTGTCCAAATGCCTCTTAAATTAGTTAGTTTGAAGAACATTGATACATGTGGCTTGCCAGCTGGTTCTGCACTTAAACTTCCACCACATCAGTATGGTTATCTACTAGATGTAGGAGTCACAGCTGGGATATTGGTTTTACTTTGCAACTGATATATTTCAGCACCTTCTTTGATGACATTCCCTCTAAGCTTAATGGAGATGGAATAGAAAGCTTTTGTCTCTGGGTAGAAAGAGACCACTGAATATTACTGGAGCAATGAGAATATCTTGCAGCACTCAACCCAGAGTGACTGATTGTTATACTTGCTCCAACAACTGAAGATAAGTTTTCTGTGTTCTTCTGACTTGTGAATCTGCAAAGTCTTTTGCTTATTGGCACGACAAGTATTGTGCACACCAACCTGGGGTGCAGAATATATGACCTGGTTTAAAATGTTTCTCTTTACTAGTAGATTTTAAGTTAGGAAGTTCTAAGGAAGAGATGAAGAAACTACTGTTAATATTGTAGCTGAATTAACATAACTTTGGAGGACAATTTTTTATGTAATGATGTAAAATGGACATCATACATGGATTCAGTAATTTCTAATTTTTTTATAAATTAGGTATTAGTTGTGGGTAGATGATCCTAATGTCAACAAATTTTATAATGTCATTAAAGTTCATAATCTCATTGTATGTAATAAATTCTGAAATTAGATACTTCATTGATTGAAAAGGAAATGTGTGTATAGTAATGCTGCTATCTCTTTTTTTTAATAGGGATGATGATGTCACAGTTTAATATTTCTCAGAATTCCATGCGTGGTAGTCCTGCATCTTCAAATTATCAACAAACCACTATCTCACATAGCCCTTCCAGGTAATCCTTTCTTTTAAGTGGGATGGGAGGGGTGTGAACTACAAGCTGTTGCTACGCTGACAGCCAATTCTTGTTGCAAATATGTAAGTGAAGGATGGTCAGTGTCATAAAAAATTTGGCATTTGTCTGATGGCAGGGTGTTTTCATGTGTAAAGAGATATCTTTCTGTAAGTGAGCTAATCACTGTATTCTAAGGATTTATGATGAATTCTCCTCTCTTTCACTCCGTCCCATAATTTGGCCAAACTTTCTTTCCTGCCTAAGGAGTCCTTCTGCCTCCTGTTACTCTCTGGTTGTCTTCTACCCATGTCAGAGGCTGAAACTGGTGGTAAGAGGATAGGACAGAATAGGCTGGTGTGTTCCAGCTTCTCCCATTTCTGGTTTAGCAGAATGGTGGGAAAGAAGATTACTAAAAGCATGGAGTACTACTGTAACAGTTACGCAAAAGGCTTCTTGCAGAAAGATAGGCCCAGTAGTTTAGCCAATCTTCCAGCAGACTCCTTATCAGATTTCTGGGTTTTTAAGTTTTTGAGCATTTGCAAGTAGCATTTACGTATAATTTAGGTTTTTATTAATATATAAAAATACTCTGGATGAGAGGAGAGAGTTCTGCTTGTAGTTTCAACCCAGATACTGGGCTTTAACAGGTCCCATCTTCAGTTATTAGATATCATTATTAAAATAAACTGACTTCATGTTTCACTTCAAGTTACTGTAACTGGCAAATGAAATGTTCTGTGTCTTCACAACAACCAACACACTTTTAAATTTTTATGTCTAAAAAGGTTGTTTGAGCTTTGAATATTACAATGAATAGTACAAAGTTCTCTTGAAATCCTTGCAAAATCCGTATGTTAAATACTTTGCTGTTTCTTTCTGTGGAAGCTTACCTTCGTGGAGTTCCTGTTTAGAACTTGGGGTTGTGATAGCTCGTAATGTACTTTCTGATGTATTTATTTGGTTATTTTAATTTTGAGAAACTCATATAAGAATGTAAGTAATAATGCACATATATTATTGTCTCAATGTTATCTGTATGGCTTCTTATCTGTAAAATGAGTCTAAGATAAAGCCAATGAAAGAGAAAGTTGTGTTCAGTGGACTTGCCTACAACATTCCTTTATCTTGACAGTGTAGTTCTGTTAGATGGAGTTATTTGGAACCTTACTGAAAATTAAAGAAAGAGTAAATGGCTCCTTGTTAATCCTAATGACCAAGTTGATTAAAACTTTTGCTGTTGCTTTCGTTCAAACTTCTGAGATTAACTTTAGGAAATTGCAGATCTGATTTCCATACATATTTGAGTCATTGCTTCCCTTCCCAAGATGGAAGTCTTATGAAAGCTTTCTATTTATTATCTTCTGACTCTTCAGTAACATGGGCCATTAGGAAAGTATAGATAGCTAAAAATACTGCTTTTGAAGGAAGTTCTCAATTGTGTTGGAGGCTTTTTTTATCTTAAAGAAATTTTCATCTTCTGAAGGTATAATTTCCAAAAGAAATAATGAATTTGGCTATAGTTGCTATTCCAAATTTTAAAAAGTTTTTTGCAATTTTTTTTTTCTTTTTAGCCGGTTTGTGCCACCACAGACAAGCTCTGGTAACAGATTTTTGGCACAACAGAACAGTCCAGTGCCTAGTCCATATGCTCCTCAAAGCCCTGCAGGATACATGCCATATTCACATCCTCCAAGTTACACAGCTCATCCTCAAATGCAGCAAGGTAAGTCTGTGATGTTTATTTTATTCACCTAGTTCAATACTTTCATGTGCACATTTCATGGGCTTCTAATTTCTTTGAAGGACTCACATGCTTTAGGCAAATCTTTGAGGCTGATATATTTTAAGCTTTGATTTTTTTGGCAGGAAAAAGTGGTGGTATCTACTTAATTAAAAAAAATTAAACAGAAGAAGAAAAAAGAAAGCACGTTAATGTAGCAACGCTCCCCTATTTGTGTCAAATTTGCACTGTTGCCCTGTATATGTGACTATGAATATAATCTGAACTACCCAAAACCTGTATTTGTTAGCTGTGAGCATCATTTACGTGTACTAAGGAAAATCTCATTTCTGCTAATGAAAAGTTAAGTTTTCTTAACTTTAGATTACCTAAAGTTAACTTTAGAGATTTTCTAGCCATACTCGCCCTTTTTAGTGTTAGATTAATTCTAAGTTGGCTAGAATTATGCTCAAGGTGTGCAGTAACTGGCAAAGACGACCTTCAGAACAGATGGATTTTTGTTCTTCCCTTGTCTGAAAACAATCCTGAACACATGACCAGTATTAAGGTATTTGGGGCATTTTTTTTGTTGGTAAGTAGAATTCTACTGGATTCTTTTAAATATTTTTTTCATAAAGTTTAACATTGTGCTTAGAATATATATATAACTGTTTTATATGTAATGTTATAGGTCTCATGAATACTTTGTAAGTTCCTAAGGTAGTGAATTCAAGTAACATAGAAGTAAACAAAATTTTCTGTCATCAGTAAGGAAGATACTGACTCTAATTAGAATAGATACGGAGAAAAATTTGGCTAATTTGTAGATGGAATTAATATTTTAAATCCTTTTGAAAAATTTTAGATAATGTGTTTTTAATCAAGATACTTGTAGCAAGTAGGATTCTTGTTCCAATTCCAGATCTCTTGCATCCAACGTTTTAATATCCACTGTTTGGGTGTTCTCTCTGAATCTTTTCAAGTTCATGACTGTATCTATAGAGTTAATTTTCTTGTATTCCAGCTTCCGTATCCAGTCCCATTGTCACAGCTGGGATGAGGAATCTCCATGAAAATAAAGTTTCAAGTCAGTTGCCTGGAAATTCAGCTAATCATCATGCTGATAATTCTAGACATGGCTCAAATGAAGACTACCTACAGATGGTGCACAGACTCAGTAGTGATGTATGTAATGTAATCAATTTATTACGATAAAGCAGATATTTACTATGATAAAGCAAGTATGTGTTTAACTACCTTAGAAGTCAGATATTTTATGATGCTGTTGAGGAATAAAACCATTGAAGATAAATTTCAATTTCAGATGTGTAGACTCATTTGAAAATTCACAGATTATGAAAACATAATACATCCTCATTGGCTGGTCTAATTGGAGAAATGCTAGACACAGAAAGTAGTAAAGTAGTAAGTGTTGTAAACTAGCATTTTTATCAATTTGTGCACTTTCTTAATGGTGCATATGTGTTGCCTGTGCTTTATTTGTAATTGTAGCTTTTAAAGCTGATTTTAGAAGCTATGATGCAGAAAACAATTTGAAGAATATTGAAAACAAATTGAAGACTATTCAAGTTTTGCATCTCTGCATGAATAATAATGTTGCAGTCTTTTGTACTTTGGAGAAGACCTTTGTGAATGAGTATTTTAAGAATCATAAAACTCAAGAAATTAAATTATTTTTATTCATTTTAGGATTTTGTGGCTTTAAAACATAGCGCTTACATAAATGTTTTGCTTCATATACAAAACATAAAGCATAATTGCTTTAATACATCATGTTTCTCTGAAATACAAAATCAGCGAGTATCCCCTTAATGTACCCTTAATGTGTCACTACACATTCACTCAATTTAAGGGTGATTTTTGGTAAACTTGAGCACTTTCCTGGAATATAATTCATCATTTGTTGAAGCTCCAAACTAAGCAAGTGTAAATGCATGTTTCTGAAAATTTGTCAGCTGTGGTAGGAATGACATCTCTACCCAAAATGTCATATACCCACTCATTCTGTTTAGTTAATTTAGAAAAAGTTGTCTTTGCCTGTGTCTTTGACAATTGTTAATTTTCAATATAGATGTGTTTCTGAGATTTATCACAAGTCAAAGAAAAGTCAAAGTTAGGGAAAAAAATATCAGTTTCATCATTTTAGTGCAGTAGCTAAATGACTAACTCACTAGGATATCAGTTCAGTTTCACTTAAAATAGCATCATATACTTTTGATACGGAATTCACTTTATTGTGGTGGTCTGAATATGAAACTCCTTTGCCCATGAGAACTTCCTCAGAAGGCAACAACTCTTTTTGCAAGCGCTCTTGCAAAAAATAATTGTAATTAACACTATGGTGTAAGTTCAGGTTTATTGTGCTGTGAATGAAAAGAAAAAAATCTAATATAGTTCTGTGCTAAGTGCCCATAGGTGGTAAAACTGATGAAATCTGATTTCTTATGGATTTGTGTTCTTGAGGTTGTAATCACTTTAAGTCCATAAACTTCAAACTCTCTCCTTTTTAGCAGTGCCATCTACTGCTTCAGAAGGCACAGTCTAGTCTATGGCTACACACATGGCATTTGGCTGTTTGGCCATTGTCAGAGTGTGATTGTCCATCTGTTCAGGCTGCTATCTCCTTGAAATACCAGTTTTACTTTCTATCTCACTACTGGATGTGGATTTCTTTCATACAGACATGTAAAAACATAATTATAATTAAACCTTTTATTCTGTTATTTGGGTTAATATTGGTCAAAAGGTTAAAAAGTATTTATCTCACAGATGATTCAGATTAAAAAAATAAAGGAAAGAAATGGCTATGTGAAAAAATTGCCTGTATAGAGATATCTCAAGAAGAGCTACATTAGAATGTTAACTGCTAAAATAACCAATTTGATTAGGAAACATGAAATAACTGTAGAACTTCTTTGGAGAATTTGTTCATTTGTATCACTGTAACTTTTGGAAGAATAAAATTATTAGAATTTGTTTGTAATTATAGAAATTTTCTCTTCATAGATACAAACTTTGCTAGCTTTTCTTTACCCCAACCATTCTCATAGATGCTGTATAAAAAACAGTAGTTGAAGTGGGAAATAACCATTCTATAGTTGAAGTTTAGTGAATGAGTAGTTGTGACCAGCAGAGGGCTCCACAAAAGCATTGGAACAACCCATGTCAAACTCTGAATGGAGATTGGAGTAGTGCGTTTGACATTTTTACATAAGGATAGTGTGGGGGCAAAAACTACACATTTACATTGCTAAAAATAGGGCATGGACATAATTACATTGCAATTAGTATTATATTATGAAGAAGTTTGTCAGAAATTATTCATTGCTTTGGAGCAGGTTGGGGAAGTGCTTCATTTTGCCATTGAGTGGTTTCCTGTTTAACTCTTACAAGCTAAAATCACTCCAGCTGTGTTTTACATGAGACTAACCCAGCTGCTGTGATGGGACTGGTAGAGATTCTGTTCAGTCCTGCCTTCCCTCTGCTGAGGATACAGATACAAGTGTTACATTGTTAAACTATAAGAGCAAGATAGCGTTCTAGATAATCTTTTAAGATTAAGATTAATTTTTAAAGGGTAGATTATGTAAAAACTAGAGTTTTAAAAATCTACATTTTATACTCTATTTCTTTCAAATGGTGTTGTATATAGGTCATGCATGTGCTCATACTTGCGACAAAAAATTCTAAATGGATTCCTAGTGTAAACCCAAAATTTCTTGTCTAGCTAGAAAACATACATAAAGATTTTGTGTGTGTGTGTCTGTTCTAGTTATAAATTCCTTTTATGTCTGATTGGAGCATTGCTTATATTATAGTCTAATAGCAGTCTGAATTACAAAGATTTTCATGGAAGTGACTCTTTTTCTAGTATTTCTTGTGTGCTTTTTGGCCCAATCCATTGTATCAATTTATGTACTATTTCAGTTTTTATTTTAATAGATGTTTATGTTCATATGTTAACTTTTTTTATCATTCTCACTTTAGGATGGCGATCCTTCAATAAGGAATGCTGCGTCTTTTCCCTTGAGATCACCACAGTCAGTCTGCTCTCCAGCTGGAAGTGATGGAGCCCTTAAAGGTAGTCTAGCAGTCATGTCAATTTACATTTCCCAGTCTTAAAGAACAGAGAATTTAAAGAACAGAGAAATTAGAGAATTTAAAGAATTCAGTTTTTCCTCCTGAGTTTTGTATTTAACTAGTACTACAGACTATGGCATTATGTTTTTGGTGCAAAATTATTTTGACCCCTGATCTGGAAGAAATTTCTGATGGTCTGACAATTAACCAATCATCCTTCAAAATAAAGCTCACATTTATGGAGGACAGAAGGATTTAAAATCCTTTCCAATCTGAGAATTAAATTCTTTTTAAGAATTCAGTTGATTTACATAAGAAAAGTTTTAAAGGCAGCATTACGAGTATTGAAGCCTTAACCAGCTCAAAAGTGTTTTAATATGCAGCACTTGTCTTAATAACAATAATGAAATATTAAAAATATAAAAATAAATTAACTCAATACACATAGCATAAATGAAGCCTGAAAACCTTAGCTGTGGAGAGATTTAGGGTGAACTGTCTGTCAGTTGAGAGGAAACAGAAAAAAATAATTCTTTATACTAAAATCCACTTGGTAAGGTAGGAGTTGGGACATATTCTTGTTAATTTTCTTTTTCAGTGATTGTACATTTACAGGGCAGTAATTGAAAGAGATTATCAGGAGATTATCAGGGAGATCTGAATCAGTCTTTTCATTGCTTTGGAAGAAGGATGAAATACAATGAACTTAAATTTAAATAGGGGTTCTAACTAGGTCTAAGGAAAAACTTTTTCACTATCAGCACAGTCAAGTAGTGGAAAAGGATGCCCATAGAATCTGTGAGTTTTCTGTCCTTGGGGGTTTTCAGAGTCAGGTTGGATAAAGCCTGACATAATGTGTTCCTGCCTTACCCTGCTTTGAGCATGAGGGTGAACTAAACATCTCCTGAGGTCCCTTCCTACCTGAATTATCCTGTGGTTCAGGTGGCAAGTGAGAAGTATGTGTATGCCAGGAGCTTCAGTATTTCAGGACGTCTTGTTCTAAAGGACTTCCCATAAGACTCATGTAAATGTGGTTATTTTTCATTCTTTGTCAAGTTTGTAGGTTTGACAAGGTTGTGGATCTAAGTTAGCCCACTCATATATGTGATTACCACTCAGTCATACAATATTTGATTTTTTTTTGTTTAAGTTGCTGCTGTTTCAATTGGCTGTCTCAGAACCCAGTTTTGAAGGGATAGCTTTTCAGACTATTTTTGAAAACAGACTGATTGTATAGTTCAGATTGTAATGTTTCAGCATTAGCATTAAACTGCAAGATCTTTCTGATTTATCTCTATGTTGACTTTACTTTTCCCTTTGATAAATTGCACAACTCAAATACTGCTTCTAATGGTGTTGACATTTTGCCATCATTAAGACATTTATGAACCCTGATTGAGATAAACAATTCTTGGTGCTCCATCTAGTATTTTAGAAATGCATGGTAGAGTTGTAAATAATTTCAGTGTTATTAAGAACATGGGATCCTCTACAGGGAATTTTTGGCCTATGATTTGTAGTGAAAGTTGGGATGAATAAAAGTATTTATGCTGAGCTTTTTGTTGCTCTCTTATTAGTCCCTAAAAGTTTGGTTAGCAGGTCACAAACCTTGATAAAGAAAAATGTACAAAATACTTACCATTTGTCTGGAAGGACAATAAGAATGGCAAAAGGTGTAACTAATCATAATCAGAGGGAGATTTCAGGAAGGTTATAATGCCAGAGCTTTCTTACAGAACATAGAGGTTTGAGACATTTACCAAAGGTTACAAGACTTCTGGAGAAATGGAGACCATGATTGCACAGTCTTGAATTACCTTTGCACTGAATGTAGCTGTCTGTGTGACAGAATCTAAATGAGGGAGAAGTTTTGTTTGCAACATAGGTCAGTATTTGAGAGATGACAGGACTTACTTTTGTGTTTTGGGTGGTTGTTAATTTAGTCAGTGGAGTAAAATTTCACTGTCTTTGTTCACTTCTGCTTCACTAAAGGTACAAGAGCAGCTGAAGTTTAATCCAAAATTTTTTTAGTTTTAGCTATGGAAATCATAATGCCTCCCTTTTCAATTTGTCATCTTGCCAGTGGATGACTTTTTAAGAACTCATTCTGTGAATAGAGTATGGAGTGTCATGGAGTGTTTTCCTCTTGTTGACCTCATGAAATATCCCCTGGATTCCGTTACTGAAGATTGATTACTCATCTGAATATTTTATCCATTTGCTCTACTTTCCTATTGCTATGCAACCTCACATTTTATTTCAATTCTTAATTTTTTCTTGAGGAAATCTCTAAAGAGTTGGATAAAGGAAAGGCTTCCATAATGCTTTTAGTCCGCTGCTTTATGAAGAGGTGTGTTCATATAATTTCCAGTCCTGTTCCTGCACTGTTGTCTAAATCCTTAGGAAAACATCTGTAAGGACTAGCAACAACTCTTACAAAATTATGTAATTTTGCACTCTTTTTCACAAATATGTTGTATTCCCTCTAGAAATTGTTAATGAATATTTGATTATTTTCTGAATAATTTGGAAAAATCCCATCTATTTTCTTAGGACTTTATGGAATTTCTTCAGTCAGATTGCACTACATTTGGTCTCGGAATATAGAATAGATAAGAAGAATTAGGGATCTTCTCAAATCTATAGTGTAGACTTCAGTACTCTCTCTTCAATGCTACTTGTGAAGAAAAAATGCCATCTTCCTTTCTCTCAAAAGAATGGCAGAAGAACTTTATTCAAGTTTGGGGTTTTTTTGATAGTACCAAAATAAACATTCATTCCAGTTTCTTCCTTCAAGTCTAAATTTTTTTATGCAGGGAGGCTCTGAATACTCCCCTTCTCAGGTAGAACAGCCAAAGCTTGAGTTTTTCATGAGGCATTTCAAACTCTGGGTAGAGTGGTGGGACTCTTCTCTGAAAACTATTGGAAGAGGATATGGAAAGTGAATACAATCTGTCCCTAAAAACTTCTCAAATGTATGTTCTTTGTCTCTTATATGCTATCCCTTTAGGTTTGAATTTTAAATTAAGTTATGCTCTTTGAAAATAAGTGTCATTGTTGTCTGCTAATCAAAATAAGTAGCATTTTCTTTGTATCTAATGCAAAATTCCTCTAGTAAACTTTCCAGAGGAAGATTCTAGGATTTTAGAAAAAGCTGCAGGAAAGGATTTGAGGTCTTGCCATCTTTTTACACTCATGTTGGCTGAGCTGTAGCAATACTACTCTCAGTAACTTCTGTATATTTTAAAATGTCAGTAATAGAGTTTCCTTGGCTTTGCCATAGAAGTTATTCAAATTCTTAGTGTCAGAAAGCTCCTAAGGCTTAACCTGAATAATTTTTGTTGCAGTTAGTCATGATGCTTCATTACTTCTTTCCAATGGGCAAAGAAAAACAGAACATGTCCTTTTTTTTTACATCAGACATTTGCATATCAAAGAACATTATCATGTCTTTCACTAATCTAATCTACAAACTGAACAGCACAGTTTCTTTTACTTTTACATAAATCATCATTTCTGAGCTTCCAGTTGTCTTTGATGTTTTTAACTGACTTTTAATTGGTCTGCATATGTCTTCATGTTCTACTGTCCTAAGTCACAGATACATCTCTATTTGAAGATTTGCATAAATTGTCAGGAAAGTACTGAAGACTACTCTGTGTGATACTACTGTTGTATATGGGAGTATAGCTGCTCTTTGCTGATAGCTTAGATTTATACTGCAAGTTGTTTTAAGCATTCTACTGTATTTCTATAGAGCTTTTCTGTCTTCCTCTTATGGTTTGTAATTCACAGATAAAAAAGTTTGTGCTTCTTGTCACAATTTGTTTTGTTTCAGAAAGTTATTCAAATTAGTCAAGAAAACTTTTGATTCTATTTTTAAAAGTAAGTTTTGGCCTCTTAAAAAGCAGTAATGATATTTAGATTAATAAAATAGTTTCTAATTCTTTTACGTGAGAAGATATTAATGACAAATATTTTATACCATTATTGTTATGACAGTGCTCTGGAAAGCTGCACTTGTTCACCTATACTCACTTAATTTTTATTAAGAAAAATTGAATTTGTGTGAACATAGCTTCACAACAGCATTTACAATAATCAACAAATTTTTGTCTAGATTACACTAGATTAACACTCTTTCAGCTTGTTAGTGAAATTATTATGAGAAGCTATATAGAAAGCCATGCTAGAGTCCAGATATGGCACTTAAATCTCTTCAAGATTTGATCATACTTATTCTTAACAAATTCCTTTGGAATACCATTTCTTCATTATCTCAGTTCTTATGGAATAATTGTTCTTATGTGTAGTTAAATTATACTGACTGTGTGTTATACTCTGGGTAGGCCTTTACCATCTTTTTAAAGGGATTGTTCTTCTCTTTTTGAGTCTGCTGGAGGCACAAATTCTCAAAGTTATTATTACCAATTTTGAGACTGCTTTAGCCAGAGTTTCAGGGTGAATTTGTCTGAAATTTTCTATGAAAACTCCCATTTTATGTGAAGGTGGTAAGTGAGATCATTAAGTAAGTAAGGATAAAAAGAAAAATAAGGACACACTTCATTTGCACATTTTAACTGCAGTCTCTTGAAATCTGTTGGCAATAGTGTGTTCCTTAGTTTCTATAATCACAAAATTCCTAGGTTTTCCAACAGACACATGTCATTGTGACAGTGTGAATACTCTGCCTCACTTCCCCAACTTCTGCCCTTAGGAACTTGTTTACAGTGTAATTACTCATATGTAAAATCTTAATTCACATGCAGCACGTAAACATTTCTTAAAGCCTCTCTTCTCAAAAGCTTTTCCAGTAAAATGTCTGAAATATTGTGTTTGGGTTTATGCACCAATTTGGTACCTATTTAAATCATGTTAGGAGCGTGGAAGATCACTTTCCTATGGATTTCAAAAAGCGCTTGAACATTCTTGAAGTTTTTCTCCAATGTGCTGTGAACCAAATCTTAAATATTAGTCTTCATTTGTTCTCTAGAAGTTTTTCCAGCTTTCATGCTTAGAGAATGACACTCCTAGCAAAACAGGATGTAGGATGGTTGAAAGCCTTTTGTCAACATCTGAGAACCTTTGCTTACAAGGGAGTTAAAGGAATAATGAGGTACTGTTTCATGGGACCCTTTGGAACTTGTTATTGTACAAGTAGAAAGATAATAATTTTTTAATACTGAAAAGTATGTGAGTTCTAACTTCCTGATAACCTTAGTAAATGCTTTTAAACCATGTGGATCACAACAGAGAGTGTGATCAGCGGTGTGACTTTGCTGCATCATCTTTGAAAGGCAGGTGATGTGAAGAGGCTTAGAGATCATCAGAGGAGGTATCATGAAAACTTAAAGAAGTTGTGAGTATAGTGGTGTGATTAGGAAGTACAGAAAAAAACATAAGATGGAGATGTCAGTGATATGTGCAGTCTCCTGGACAGAAGTTTCTTTGTTTGCTGTCCAAGCTAGTGATACACAGTGAGCAAGTAGAGCTAGGGTGAACAAACCACAAGTGAATTCAAAACTTTACATTTTAAAGATGACTAAGTCTCTGTCAATGCAATTGAATTCTTTTCATAGTTGATTGCATTGTATAGGATTTGATAAGATATGGTTCAAGAATCACAGAAAAAATTGTTTGCAAATTGCTACAGCAGTTAATAAAACTTCTTCCATGCTTAGTGCCATCTACTACTAGGAACCAATAGAAGAGCTAAGAAATGTAGAGAACCATCCCTAGGTTTGTCATGGGTGGTCAGAATGACTGTTGCTGAAAGACTAGAGAGGTATTGTTGATGGTTGTGTTTGTTGTCTGTAGAGACCTCATTTCCTATGATGGTACCTGCTTCTCAGCTATGTTTGGTGTTATCTGGTTGACTCTTAATATTTGCAGATTAGTAACAATACAGTGACCTTCCTGAATCAGGGGAGAACCTCCTTTTAACTTGCCTGCTATATAAAGAGAGCATGCACAAAGTTCTTTTAATGATACTATCTGTGGAAAATCAGCTACAGGAAGACAGATTTATTTTTCTCCTGAATTACTGCCCAGCCCTAGATTTAGACTTAAAAATTGTCTAAATATTTCTTTATTCTAAAATAAGAAATTTGGTTATTTCCAAAACATAGTTTCTGAAGATTTGTGTATTATTTACTTCATTGACAGCATTTTGTAGAAATGATTGTCAATGAATGGTCAAACCTTGTCAATCTTGGAATCTCAACTGGTTCAGCAAACTCATCGTAACTGTCTGTGTATTATTTAAGTTTTGGCTTTTTTTTTTTTTCTGTTGTCTAGTCTTGGTAAAGATACTTATTCTTAGACATATAATGGCCCAAGACTTCTCCCATAGGAAATACTCCAGACTGACTCCACCATTAATAGACAAAACTCTCTCTGTATAATGGCTGTAGTTTTCATAGAATTATTGAGGTTGAAAAGATGTCCAAGGTCTGTTCCAACTTTCAAAGAAAAACCATCGTGTGAACTAAACCCTAGCACCCCGTACCATGTCCAGTCATTTCTTGAACACCTCCAGAAATGGTGACTGCCCACCTCCCTGGGCAACCCATTCCAATGTCTATCCATCCTTTCAGTGAAGAAATTCTTCCTGATGTCCAGCCTGAATCTCCTCTAGTGCAGTTTGAGGCTTTTTCTTCTAGTTGCCTGGGAAAATAGATTGATCCTCCACCTGGCCACAACATCCTTTCAGGTGGTTGTAGAGAGTGATAAAGTCTCCCTGAACCTCCTTTTCTCTAGGATAAAGACCCCCAGATCCCTCAGCCACTCCTTGCTGGACTTGTGCTCCAGCTGTCTTCTCCCTCCCTGGTCATGCTCCAGCACCTCAGTGTCTTTCTTGTAGTGAGGGGTCCAGAACGGATCAAACCATTCCAGATGTGTCTTCACCAGTGCAGAGTACAAGGGAGCAATCACTGCCTTGGTCCTGCTGAAGTCTCAGAATGTGCTGTGTGTCCATTGTGTGATATCTGTTCAAAACTGCTAAGGTTTGTGGTAGGGTGAAACTGTTCAAGAATGTTTCATATTTTTCGATTTCTTTTCACCTCCATACATAGGCATTGTAGCTTCTGAGCCTCCTTGTTGTCAGGGGCTTAACCATCATTAAACATCTCAGAAATATGTGAAGTTATTGCTGGAACATGTTGTTTTAAAATGCAACTTACAATCAAAATGTTGCAAGAATTTCCTGTAGGAGGAAGATATTTTCAAATACTTATTCGTAGTGCTGCCTAGGAGAGGCAAAACTTTACTTTTGTTTCTTCATTTACTGGATTCTAAGACTGTTCAATGGAATGCAGTGAAATCCTTCTGGCCTCCTCAAGTCTATTCAAAGATAAAAAGAGCTACTTTATCTGTTGCTGCAGTCTTACTTTTCAACATGAGAAATGCCACGTAATACCAAATCAGATATTGTCATATTTATCTAGAAAGTTAGGACAAGAGAGAACAAAGTCTGTCCCCTGTGTTTAGATGTGTAACTATGAAAAATAGTAAGTGTTCCATTGTTGCAACTTCAAAATTATTCATTTAAGGGAGAAATCAAGATGAGATGTCTGTAATATCTCATTGAAAAGTTCTGAGTTGCCCCTACTATTTATAGAAATATCCTGCAGCTTCCTGAGTGGTAGTCATTACCATAAAAGAAATTGGTAGCTAAGGATTCCTGCTACACATTACATTCAATATTTCAAATTACCCAAAGAAATGGTAGTTGTGGGGAGGAGCATAACAAGAATAGGAATCTGTTGAAAAACAAGGGAGAAATCTTCTTAGGGTATAGTGAGAACTTTGGTACTGGTGGTTGAGTGTGGTATCTGATTTGAGAAGGGGAAGTACAGTAGTAGAACTGTTTTGAAAATTGGGATGAGTCAAAACAGAGCTTCCCAACTTTGTGGGTGTTATTGACAGAATATGGATTTGTTGCTGAGGGCCAAGAAGGATTAAGATAAACCCTTAAGATAAGCCATGTGGTGCCCTGCTCGCTGCATACAGAAGTTGTGGCACTTTCACAGAATGGTCTAGGGAGACGAAAGCATAGCAGTCTGTGCAAAGAGGCCATCAGTAAAAGCACATTTTTCATGTAAATTGAAGCTTCAACAGAAATAACCATTCTGTTTTTTCACCTACAGTTTGGTACATTGTTTAATGATTTTTAACACTTTAAAAAATATTGGGTAGAAGTTTAAGCTGCAGAATAAAGCTGCTTTCTTCTTTAGTGGTGTTTCTTGAATGAAGCACGCAAGACCTGGATTCCACTTAATTTTTTCTTCTTGTTAGAAGTGCTGACCTATGATGACCTGACCAGAATGACTAATAATAATATCAGTCACTGAAGTTTCTGAAGATCAGTATTTCCCAATGGATGAATGGAATCTGAATGGTTGCTTTAAGAAGAGGAGTCTGTGTGTCTTCTCCACTTTGCACAGTATTCCCTTCTAAATCAAAACTATAGCTCAAAATTATAATTGGGACAGGTTGAAAAGCTTCTCTGTTTTTCAGACTTATTTTCTAGGCTAACAGTTACAGGAAGCTGATTCATTAGAGGAATTAGAACTTCAAATGTAATTAATTGGAGAAATTATTTAATTAGAAGTGTCCTCTTTAAAATTTCTGTAGGTATCCTCAAATCCTGGAAAGAAGCAAAAATTCATACAGAAGCAAAAATTCATACATTAAACAAAAAAGGAAGGAAGATAAGGCAGTGAATGGTACAAAGATACCTTTAGATAATTAGTGTTTCCTAGATAGTAATGAGTGGGGGAGGTTGGAATAAATTTACCTAATATAAAATTTAAAAAAAACAAAGAAAATTCTAAAAAATTAAAATAACTGTCAGAATTAAGGAGATTGTGTATGTTTTGGTTTTGTTTGGAGGGTTTTTTAAATCAAAAATGTGTGACTGAAATGGCTAGTGCCTATATACTGACCATTAAATCTTCATCACTGGACCTTAATAAGAATCTTTTTGATCTTTCCTTTTTCTGCCGTCAACTTGCTTTTGTTGATAATTTCCTAATAGCTGATATTCGGAACCCTAGGTACTATTTTTATTTATTCTTTTTTGGTGGTGGTTTTTTTTTGTTCCATCTTCTCTGAAGTGATCCCTTCTCTACTTGCAGTGGATAGCTAAAATTCCTAGAAAATACACTGCAACTATCTAGATTGCATCTTGATCTAGCAATGATGTGCTTCCTACCAATCTTATTTAGACCTTTTGTGAACACAGTTATATGTAGAGATACACATTAAAAATATGCAGGTTATATTTAGTGTGTTTTTATATAAACATGAAACAACATAACTGTTCAGTTTTTCTGAATTATTATTCTAGGATCAAGACAACCTTTAATCCAACAATCTCAGCCTCCACCTTATTCATCACCTAGAGATGTTCCCCCAGACATATTGTTAGATTCTCCAGAAAGAAAGCAAAAGAAACAAAAGAAAATGAAGTTAGGCAAGGATGAAAAAGACCAGACTGAAAAAGCTGCAATGTATGATATCATTAGCTCTCCTTCCAAGGACTCCACTAAGCTTACATTAAGACTGTCTCGTGTAAGATCTTCGGATATGGACCAGCAGGATGATATGCTTTCGGGTTTGGAAAACAGCAGTGTGTCAGAGGGTGATATTCCTTTTAATGTGCAGTACCCAGGACAGACTTCTAAAACACCCGTTACTCCACAGGATGTTAACCGCCCACTAAACGCTGCTCAGTGTTTGCCGCAGCATGAACAGACAGCTTTCCTTCAGGCACAACAAGTGCCTGTTTTACAACAGAACACTTCAGTTGCTGCAAAACAACCTCAAACTCCTGTGGTACAGACACAGCAACAGGTTTCGCAACAAGGAGCTATAACGTCATATGATGAAGTAGAATTGGATGCATTGGCTGAAATTGAGCGGATAGAACGTGAATCAGCTATTGAAAGGGAGCGATTTTCAAAAGAAGTGCAAGATAAAGGTAAAAGGATTGTGTGTGTGTATATACACTATATATTATATAAATATATATATGCATATAAACCCTATATATATATATATATATAAAAAACTTCCTGTCATTGTCACATAATTCAATTCTGTTTACACAGTGTAGGGTCTTCTACAACATTCATCTCCATTCTCTTCCAACAATGAACTGTAATCTTTCATATATGCATACTTTGAATATCTGATATTCTTTATTTGGGGTCTTAATGGGTGGAAAGTGAAATTCTTATGTTTCGAAATTCTTTTCAAATATTCTTACTTTTAACCATGAGACTGAATGAAGCACAGTTAATGTTGTTTATAGTTTCTAAAATCCCAGCAGTACCATAAATCAAAATTTATAGTAAGTTTTGACTTACTATAGTAAGTTGTATTATTAAGCCATGTTGCCTAATTGAAGAAAATGCAGGAAAATTGCTTTATCCCATTTCTATTCATATCCCCATTTGGATTTAATGTGAAGGAGATGTTAGACTAAAATCACATCTGTTTTGTTCTTCTGAAGGTAGCATAATGATTGGGTAATATATTCAATTATATTGTTACTAATGTTTGCTCAACTGGATATTAATTATTATGGAGGCATTAGAACCTTTAGAGAACTACCATATAGAACCTTTAGAGAACTACCATATATCTCTATGGTCATGTGGGCCTCTGAAATGTTTTATCTTCACTTCGTTAGGTGCACTTTTTTTCTTAATGGAGTTAATTGAATTTATCAGTTTTGGGTTTTTTTGCATTTCTCTTTCTTTTTCTGTTGTTAACTGGCTTGAAAGTCTTTGGTTTCAGATGGGGTTTATGAATTAGATAGTAATAATTTACCATAAGTATTTTTCAGAATCTTCCTCTGCACGTTGTTTAACTTCTGAATAAAAAAATGTTTTGTAGCATAATCCTAATTTATTAGATACTGTCAGGTAAAGTGTTGCAGAATGGAAAATGGTGAAAATTCTGATTTTGGAAGTTCATAGGTGAAAATGGCTCATGTAGACATACTTGCATGGAATGAATTTTCTCACAGTTTGGGTCTTTAACATCAGAAAGGGTGCAAATTTTCTCCCTATTCAAAGTGGTTTTTCACTATTTTAAGTGATGCCTTAGTGGTGAAAGGAAGAGAGAATTTGTCTGTGTGTGTCTGTGCGTGTGTGTGTGTGTGTTTGTAAACATGGTTGCAATACTAAAAGGTGTGACTTCTAAGATGTTTCTTATTTGGTAATTAAATAATTATTTTTTTTTTAGCAAAAACTATTTATGAATATAAGGAGAAAATGTGTGCTCGCTGCAAAAGAGATCTCTACTGATCTCTACTGCCTTTCATTTAATGAGATGGGGAATTTGTTCATTTGCTTAAATCTCTTCCATTAATTTTAAATTTATTGTTGGAGAGTGTGTGGTTTGTGGCCTAATAGTTCAAAAGCTACATTTATGTCCACATATTTAAAATAGAATCTCTACCATGTTTTGCCTGAGAAGCAGCTGAAAAAATACAGCAGCTTTCAAACACTTTGATCAAAACTAAAATTACATAAAGTTTGTTTATGATAATTACACATCCATGATCAGAGCCTTGATTTGTTTGTTTTGGGGAAAGGAGGGATTTTTATGGACTGTGGCCTTTCCTGTTCACCGCTGGTCAATAACCATCTTCCCAAATACAGATTCTGACCTTATGGTTTCCCTTACTTGTGTCCTCTGGTGGGTCTCAGATCTCCCTGACCTCTTAAAATTGCTGTAAATCAGGTACAAGAGTTGCTGCCCTATACTGGAACAGATTATCACTACTTATTCACTTGTGCTAAGTTGCCCCTATGATAGACAGCAGCACTTTTCACTTTTTCACTCTGGCTCTTGAGGTTTCAGCCATAACTGCATAGTATTTAGTAGAAAGATTTTTAGCATTCTTGGAACAGATTTCCTGAAGATGCTACCTTGGAGATATGTAGTTCTTATTTTTTTTGGTAATGCTTTTGCCATTGCTTCTAAATTTATGCTGTATCTAGAATCTGATATACTCTGGGATTGTTCTAGTTAGAGAGCTGTTTGTTTTGTGAGGCTGCAAGAGGAAGCATCCTCTGTTGTTCCTATAGGAATATGTCTGCTAGAAACATATTCAATAACTTCTAAACATGTCATTCATTTCTGCAAAGCTGCATAGTGTATTTATACAAAATCCTGGCATTTGTGCCTTTTTGTACATGTACTGTAACTTCAGATCACATTATGTCAGGAAGAGTGTGTGGATGTAGCAAGTGCTCAGTGTAATTAGAGTGGGAGTGCATAGAACCAGCTGATGCTTTACAATAGCAAGCATCCCTTTAGAGAGCTTACTCAAAATGCTAGCGCATACTAAAACATGCATGAAAGCGTCTTTGCTGCTTTTGTAACAGAGGCATGGGAATGCATATTACAGCCGTACTGTGTTTTCTGTGTATACTCACACCGGTTCCCATAAATTACTTTCAGTAAAGTGGTACTCAACAGTTTTGATAGTAGATTAGTGGTCTCTTCTGTCCTTTATTTTAGACATGAAATTTCCACAATTCTGTACTCCATCACAGATTTTCAAATGCTTTCTTTTTAACAGTAAGGGTTTGGTTGCACAGGACATGTTCTTCCGAGGTTAATAACCAGTAATGTGGAAGAGTTTATTTCAGAAAAACAGCAGAGATTTTGGGGGGACATTCTTGCTAAAAGTTATACAGCTTGTCTACGGCAATGGTGAGGTCTGGGGTTTTTTTGAATGCTGAGGTCCTTTTATTATATTTTGTACTGGTGGTAAATGGGGATTGGAGCCTTGTGGTACTTATATTACTTTCTGTAACAAATCATTGTTTCCAATAAAGCTGTTAAAATATTTAGCTTCCACCAAACAAAATCTCTCAAAGTGGGAAGCAGTCTGAGTTTCAGAAGAGGAGATAACACAGGGGTTTGCAGAAGCGCCTTCTTTGAAAAGCAGCTTGTCTTTCTGAAATCTGATTTTCGTGCTTTTGTTTTATGAAAAGGAATCTTTAGTGCAAAAATCACTAATCCAAAATCTGACAGATTTGAGCTACTGGGTGTCAGATAAGCGTAAGGAGTGATTTTATAATATAGACTTCCTTCCTCATATCCAAGTGCTTTTTGTAGCTATGTTTTTATAATTCTATCCTTTTTGGCTGCTTGGCTCTTGGAGTGTGTCCTCTTCATATATCATGATAAAGAGGTGCGAAGTTTAACAATAACAAGTTGGTTTCATCTTTGTTCTCTGTGTGGAAGGGCCCGAGTTCGTGTCCTCTTTCTACTCTATCCTTAAGAAAATGTCTCTATTGATTAACTTAACAAGTAATTTTTCTGTGTCTGTCAGTGAAAGGAGATTTTGAAGATCTAGATATTTGGCACCAAAAGTTGCATTTTAATACATCTCTTATATTTAATAGCTTCAGTAGTGCTAAATAGTCCATGGAGCATGGCATAACTCAGGTCTTCAGTTTCCATTGCTTCCCTCACAACGACCTCTATATCCTCATCAGATAAAATATGTTAATCAATAATAGATCATATCTTCTCTTTTGAAAGAATCTATAGTATTACAGATAGATCTAGCTATTACTTTTCAAGACTCAGATTATCTGAGTTAGAAAAAAAGTGATTCAAAAGGGATTTTAGAGAAGTGGATTGACTTTTTCCGTAAGGAGTGACTGGTAAACTGTCCTCTGGTTACATTGTGATATTTTGATTACATAATTTCTTCAGAAAGATACTGAAACTTAATTCACACCTTCTTTTCTAACTACTGCCAGTACTGTCACACTTCCTGTACTACTTCGTGCAGTTGAAGGCTTTTGAAACAACTAGGGGTCTATATTCTGAACCGGTTTTGTTCCCTTAACTGACATTTTGCTTTGTTCACATTCTGAAGTTGACTACAGGAAATCCTATTAAGTTTTTAAAATTTTCCCAGGAATTTCTGTTGTTCTCAGGCATCTTTTTTTCTTTAGGGAGGTGGGAATGTTGGGGGAGAAATTTCATTTTGGTAATCTCAGTTCTTTGCATTAAGTTGTGCTTTGCCACTGTTCAGATACAGGTTACTTATTTTTATATGTAGTTAAGTAATTCAAAGTTAGTCCATCACTTTTAGACTAAACCTTTCCTAGAACATTACATTAAGTTCTCCTTCTTTTTCAAGATTTAGATCTGTTACAGAATTTATTTGCAGATACAAAGTTTGTACATAAAGATCTTTCATGCTTTTCTAAACCTCCAAATACTGTGAAACAAAAATGTTTAACAGACTGATGCTAAAAGGAGCTTGCAGTCTTTTAGTGACACGGAAAAGGGAAGATAACCTTGAAAATTGCATAAAATCCCAGAAAGTAACCCATCTCTTTCAGATGCTTTCTTGCAAATTGATTTAGCTTTTTTTTTTATTCAGATTTGCTATGTTTTAATCTGAGCTCTTCCATACACAGGACTGTGTAGTTAAGTTTTAGATTTCTTCAAAGATACTTTTGTATAATACAGCAATGTTAACAGATTGAGGAGGTCTGCTTGTAAAAGGCAGAAGTTTGTTTTCTGGCATTTGTGAAAGAGTAATCAAATCATTAACCATTTCATTAGGAGGCTAATATTTTTTTAAACTTAAAAGCATTAGAAAAAAATTTTTAATGAGACAAACCAACTTGTATATGTGTGTTTTTGCCTGTATATTTTACCCCTGAGGATCCATTTTACCCACTTCTTTGGAATCTTACTGTGGATTCTTTGAATTAGGAAGAAGTGAAGCTGTAATAACTTTATTTCCAATAATTGGATCAGTTAGGGGGCATTTGGATGCCTGCTGTGGGCTCTTCTTTTTTTGGTTCGTTCCAAGCCCTTAGCAGCAGAGACACACATCCCAAGAGTGTGAATCTGCCGGAGCAAAACTCTCAAAACTACAGTTGTAGGTAAGTAACCTTTTTCTCTTACCTTTTAAGTTCTTACCCAGCTACTCTCCCTTTCTCCCCATTACCCATCTCCTCCATAAAATTCCCTAAAGAGGAAACTAATAGAAGAATACTATTAAGAATGAATAGTTTGTTTATGTCTAATTTTATGTAGTTACTTCATGAAGTGACAATGTGTAATTATAACCAGGATATTAGCATTCATTTCCAAAAATATTTTGTAGGGGGCTTATTGCCTCAAAAATGGAGCTACAAGTAGTGATTTGTATGGTAATCTTGGAGATTACAGTCATTAATACCAGAAGGTGAGGAGATAGAGTGTGAAAGATAAATGAGTGTCTGTATAGGAGAATGTGAGACTTAGGTATCCTGGGTTTTGTGTATACAAGCTTTCATTAGGTCTGCATTTTGTAGTGTGATGTAATAGATGAAACTGGCACCTCATATAGCTCTTTCAAGAAAACACAGCTTTGCAGCCTCCAGGTCCTATAAAAGACAGATTTTGTGTTTTTGTGTGTTCAGACATGTTTTAAGAAAAGTAAGGGGAAGAAGGATTCCCGTTCTGTGAGAGGAATTGCAATGAAATATTGCAATGTTTACGCCTGTGACAAGTTACTTCCTTTTACAGTTTTTATAAAGATTAATGTACTTTACAAATGAAAAATGTTTTTCTTTTAAAAAAAGGTAGGATCATATAATTTAATAGTATTTTTATTTGTGCTCATATGTAGAATGAAATCAAAATTCTTCTATTTATACCAGGTTGTGCTTCACATATGGTAGTGCAGAAAACTGCTCTTGTAAGAAGGTGTAGAAAATAACTGAACTTTAGCTGTTTAGCAAGAAACCTTCTTTCTTTCTGCCTACACTGTAAACTAAGACTAGAAAATTCAATATAAATTGCATGTAATGTATACCCTTGATTGTACCTGTGGATCAGAGGATTTATGATACCATTAATCCAATAATAACTTACATACTGGGACAGACATTTCTTTATAATGGATTTAAATCTTGATAAAGAGATGGCATGAGTAGTTAATAAACCCTATTAAGAGCTTAAGCCCAGCATTTCTGTAGTTCACATTCACTAAGTTCATGCTGACATCAACTTAAGAAGACACAATATTTTTTTTCATTGTCGTGGAATATAAGTGTTAATCTAGTTAATTGATGATATTTTTGAGTACAAGGCAGAACCAAATCAACAGCTGGAAGTGAGAAGAGAAAGTCATTGATAATTTCTAAAGTTTTCTGTCTATACTAATGAATTAAAATCTAATTGGATAATGTTAGCCATGATGCTTAAGAGTTTTCATTCTGACGTTAGTGTGTTGCATTTTTCTTGTGGAATGCTACACTGGGTATTTCAAACTAAGTATACTTGAGGTTTTGCTCAGATATTTTGAGTTTACAAAACTGTAATTTTGTGCAAAATCACATGGATAAAACCTAGTGTTTATGCTGAAAAATCTATCTCATAAATAAAGTCATATGGTTTGTGAAAGCAATATTAAATTCAGGGAGTTTAAGTTGGAGTTTCTAATCTCTAAACAAATGTAGATATTTGATTATACTTTTCTGTAGTTCAATTTTTTTGTTATTTCCTAGTGTAGCATTTCTTTTGTATTACTGTAATTGCCAGAGAATAGTGAGTAACTAGACATCCTTAAGTAGAAAAATTCATAAGACACTATGATGATTGTATTATTGCTGTATTTAAGAACACAATCAAAACTTTCTAATCTTAGTTTTGATGAAGTCTTCTACACCTTAAGGCATATCAGGGATCGCTGTAGCCTTTTTGTTTTTTAAACTGAAAGAGTTTAGACATTGTTCTGGTGGGGTTTCCTTTTTGGACAATGACCAGAAATTTGATGAAGTGTTTTAACAGGTCATTGAAGAGTAGCCTGTGGTTCTGTTCTGAGTCTTGCAAGTCTGTTTCTTTGAACTGCAGCAGTTGAAAGTCCTCTGATCTCTTCAGAGGTTTTTGGAATTATGTACCATTCTATAAAGCTTCCTATACGAGGTTCATGACTGTACTTTCTTGATTTCTTCTGTAAGGGAGGAAGTAGTGAGAATAAAATCTTTGTCCTGTGTTGGTTGTATCTCTCCTTCAAGGGGAAGAACTAGTTGTGTGGAAATCTCTTCTGCTGATGGAAGGGTTCTGTTGGTTGTTCAGTTCTTTTTTATCATTTGGCATAAGACTTTGAGGGGAAGTCAGACTGGAGCAAACTCTTATGGATTGTGCATACGTGAGGGAGCTGAAAAGAATGGGTATTTGTCCTAACTCCACTGATAGGTTGTCCATTGGTACCGTTGAAGTAATTTTAAACATTCCTTGTATACAGATTAGATTCTTGTGGTCTACAGAGCACTGTTAGTTGGGGGACAGGGCATTTAGCTTCAAAGAAATCTGTGAATAGTAACTTAGAAAAGGAAACAGTTAACAGTAGACATGTTTGTTATTGAAACATTTAGCTATTTGTCATTTGTCAAAAATATCTAATCTTGCTTGCTAGTTTAAATAAGATAAGCTTATAATTGGCCTCTATCTGGTCTCTGATGTTGTTAAAAATAGGAGATTTGACAATATGTAATAACATATTAGGACTAGAATATTTGAGTTAAATTTGTTAACTTGTGATATAATTAAATAAGTGCTATTTCAAATGAGTGGAAGCATATCCTAGTAATCTCTGATATCAGAGATTAGAAGAGTTAGAGGTTTCAAGACATAAAATTCTTAAAAGTTATCCTTTACAAAAATAAAATTCATACTTTCAATTACCATTTAAATAGTTCATCTAGAATTCAACATAAGAGAATCAATCTTTTTGTGTCCCCAAAGAGGAGAACATTTACATATGAGCATTTTGAATATGAAGTCTTCCACGGAGTCCCTTGCAGGGTGTAAAATGGGGAAGCAAAAATTTATCTGTTATGTCTATTTATAAGTATACCAAACAATATTAATAGAAGGAAGTGTTACCGTTCTGCTAAAAAGAAGCTTAGCAACCCTGCTGATGGTTATTATTTAGACTTGTTGCCTTTTCATAGATACTTACAAAAGGCCCATTTTCAATATGATGGACCGAGTACTTCTAGAACTGAGTATCATCCAGTTTTACTCAATTGTTTAAGGAGTTTATTCTGGGATTATCAGGTTTGCAAGGAAGCAGTAATATAGAGGATTTCAGTGCTAATGGTATCTTGACTGTTGCTTTGGAAAGATTCCAAGGTGAGTAAAAGAATAGATACATTTGTAGTAACAGCTCTCTTCATCCACCTGCTGCTTCTAACACTTCCTCAGCTTCCAAGCATATCTCTTTTCTGGATGAATGGTCTTCAAATCACAATTTCCTTGTAGTTTCAGCAGAAATGTATCTCATGAGGTCTGTGGTTATTTCAGTGCAATGTAGCTCATTGCACAAAGTTCCACAGTAACTAATTAATTAAATTCTAAATCATAACTTTGATACACATTTCCTAAGATGAAGACAATAACCTGCTTTCCAGGAATACTGTTCATAAGAGGATTTGTGGGAGATTACCACTTGGAAATCCAGCTGATTTTTTTCCCATGTCAAGCTTGTGGTTCCAGTAATGCTTTGTTTCTTGTGCCATGGTGAATAATTTCATTTGATAGAACAGCTCTACTATTTTTTAGTATAGTGTAGTTTATGATCTTGCTTTGAGTTCCAAGGTACTGCCTTTTAGTGAGCATGTTGCAAAGTAAAGAGAACATTCTTATGAATTTGCTAAGTCAAAAGGCTTCATACATAGAGTAACTGTTCTCCGAACTACAATAGATTTGTTAAAGGAATTAGAAAAAATGTAGGTATATTTTAAGTATATCTATAACCTCAGAGAAAGGTGGAGGAGTGAATTAATTGTTTTGAAAAGAATCTGAAAACAATGAACTAGTATACCAAATCATTAATATAGTCAGAAAACTCTTCTGTAACTTAATAGATACTCGTTTTACTATGAAAACTGTTACAAAGACGGAAGCAAAAACATCCTGATCACACTTTATTGGACTAAAGAGATTGTGACCCAATATATTTGGAACTGCAACAAGCTTCAGATCTAGGTCTGTAAGATTTCAAAGAAAGACATTAGTCTGATATTTTGGTGAAGCCCCAGATCCCAATATTTTCCCTCCCAAAAAATACTACTGTCTGTGGAATGAAGTTTGAATACAGATGCCTTGAAGGATATGAAGTATATTTCAATGGATATTGTAAAAATTCATCTGTTCATATTGGGACTCATGACTTAACGAAGAAGCTGTATGCAAATTTCCGTATATTCGACTGTGCAAGAGAAGATCTGAAGACATCTGTTTTTAGAGGTTCCCTACTCTCTTCTCATCTCACTGTTCTAATTCTTGTATAGCTGAAAGTGAGTTCAAGATTTTATGAAGCCCTCAGAACCCAATGGTATGTTTCAGCTTTCAAATTTTTGTAGCTGTTATTTCAACTTCAAAAGTTTTTGTACTTATTCAATGGAGTTTTTTCATTATGCTTTTTGAAGGCAGTGGTACTATATATTCATCCTATCTTTTTTGCCCTAGTTAACTGGATACTTTCTTATACTTAGGACAGCTTTTTTAGTCCTAGATCCAGAATTCTCATAGAGACAAAGTGGTAATGATTGAGTTTAGTTTTGAGGCTCACTTTCAAGATGTACTGGAAATAAGAAGAAATCTGTGAATGATCTGTAACTCTGTCTGCAATCACCTTGCCATCTAAGAAAATTAAACTGTGAAGGTGTCCCTTTCTTCTCAGGCAAGATGTCAAGTTACTAAAACATCAGTATTCTAATGTCAAGATAGATGAAGAATGTGCATCAGAAGAGCTATGTATTTAGAGAGAATATGTGTATCAAGTTGTGATGTAATCATCTACTTATGTGTTCTCAACTTACGATTTGACATTTTGGATGATGAAGAGCAGCAGCATGATGAACCTGGTCCCATACAGAAGTCCAAGCAAGAAAATTGGCCCTACTTGAATTGTTTTGGTTGTTTGTTCTTGGTGCCGTCAGCATGAGGGCTCTGAAAGGTGAGTTTTGGTTGATCCAGCTACAGCTGTCTAAGGCATCACAGCTCATGGCCATCTGCTCCTGTAGTAGGCATAAGAGAGGAAGGCATTTTCTTGCTTAAAGCTGAATCATTCAGCCTGGTAGGTTAATGCTGACCGCCTTCACTACTGCCTTATGGTGATGCATTAGAGAGTAGTTGTGGAAATATGAATGTGGGTTCCCTTCTGCTACAGATGATAACTTCAGTTAAAGAAATGGGGCAGATAATGAATAACAGTAACATCTTAAAGATTACTGTTAGATCCACCATCAGAGCTTTTCAGGACTTTTTCAGTGTGCCTGGTATTTCAGGAATAAAATGACAACTTTTCATAAGAAAACAAGTTTCTGAACTTAGATTTCAAAATGTAAAGGATTTTAATTGAGAAGTAAGGTAATGATGTGTGTGGATATATGCATATTTGTTCTAATCCATAGTGAAGAAAAATTAATCTATTTAAGTCCTCATATGAATCCAGCAGTTGCTGTAGCACAGGAAAAGCAAAAATCTCCATGCTAAAAAGCTGCATCTTTGATTTGGAAAATTTATTTTGCCTTACATGTCTATCACAAAGTTGGCATTCATTCCTATAGGCTTCTGTTGAGCTTTGCAAAATTCTTTATTTGCAGTTGATCAGTTTCTGCATGGAGTTTATTGTATCTGTCTTTACCTGTCTTCCAGCCATTAAATCTTGTACAAAACTTTTGGGTTTTAGAAAGTTAGAGATATCCAAATAGATTTGAGGATGAAAATGATAGAGAAAAATCCTGTTCACATCACTGGAATTGACCATGTTATTTCTTGTCGTTGTGGCCTAATTTTAATTTTGGAGGTGATCCTTCAAAGTATTTCTAAATAAAAATCCTCTAAAAATTTTCAAGAAATTAGAACTCATATGTTGTGATTCTGGTTTACATTTCCAGAGGACTGTGTGGATTTTTTCTTTGACATTTATTTCCCTATTTCTTGATTACATCTTCCTTACTGTACATTCACATGCTCTGAATGGAGAGCTGGTTCATTGCATCTGGTGCTAAGGCACAACAAACCTAGGCATAAAGAACAGTATTTTTCTTGCTTTGCATTTGTGGTCTCGACATTTTGGCAATAGATCTATGTTCAGTAATTCCTTACAATCTTATCCCCGGATTACAGAGAAAGGGGTTTTTTTGACAAATTATGCAGTGGTAGTTGAGAAATGAGAATATAAGCCATAGTGCAGATAAAGCATCTAGTTTGCATGGCAGAAATTAATTTTAGTTTAGAGTTCTGTGTTGGTAATATAAATGGGTTGTAGTTTTATATGGGTAGAATATACTCCTTTGGATACTTCCATGTGCTTCTCATGTCTATGAATTCTACCAAATTACAGGTGGTTGACTTAATTTTTCTGTATTCTGCTCCTAATGTTTTTTAGTGTAAACTGAAGGGCTTATTGCAGAGTCAGGTTCTTGACAGAAAATTATCACAATACTTTGTGTTTCATCTCAAGTTTTTAAGTGTGTAGCGGTCCCCCAACTAATATGCATGTGTTAAGGTAGAGACTCCAACTGGTTTACTGCTTTGTTTCAAAGAGAAGCATGGAGGGGTGGTATAGTTACTTTATCAGTTTTGTTCATTCCCTGACTAAAATATGTGTGAAGTCCAGCTGATCCACTGAACCAAGTGGGGAAAACCTCTGTCGTAATCATTGCAGATCCTTGCTTACTTAGTACTTGTGTAATAAAGAGGTTGGATCTGCAGAAGATATCTTCTATAGTAGTATTCCTCAAAAACTAGTTGTGGAGCTGCAGCTTAACTTTGACTTTTCAGATTTCTGCTTCAAGTGTAATTAAGGAGTTTGGGAGTTTTTTTAATGGGGTTGGATTTTTTGGTCCTTATGTATTGCAGCTACTTTATTAGGTGGTTCACTTGGGAATTACACAGGACCTTTGATTTCATATGTTTTGAGGGAGGGTTTTTTTAATGATTAGCTGGCATTTGTGGGACAGTGAATGATAGTCTGAATACATTAAAAAGTATTAGTTAGAGAAGTCCTATTCTTGCTTTTAAATTCAGTGGATTTTGTTTTGTGTGCATATCCATGCTGTGGAGGATTCGTTATGGGAATGGAAGGGAATGGACATTCTTCCTTGAACATTTATCAGTTTTTATATATAATTTGTGATTTTTTTTTTCTCTTTTAACTTGCAGATAAGCCTCTAAAGAAGCGAAAACAAGAAAACAAACCACCAGAGGCTGGAGGTGCTACTGGAGGAAATAGAACAGCTTCTCAGGAGACAGGTTCTGCAGGAAATGGGGCACGGCCAGCACTGATGGTTAGTATTGATCTGCAGCAAGCAGGAAGAGCAGACTCTCAGGCAACTGTAACTCAGGATTTGGACACCATCAAAAAACCTGAAGAAATAAAGCCGTATAATGACGGGTTTATGTGTGTTCCCCAAGAAGACACTGTTGGAGTTCTTAAATTTAAACCTGAAAACCATCCAGAAATTTTTAGGAAAAAGTCAGACTTTGAAAGTCAAAAGACAGATATCCAGCAAAATGAAAACAGACAAATGGAATTCCAGCAAAATGAGAGCAGACGGTTGGAAAGTAAATACAATGAGAGCAAGCAGTTAGAAGTGAAACATGAAAGCAGACAAATGGAAGTGAAACAGAATGAGAACAGACAGACAGAATTGAAACAAAATGAGAGCAGGCAAATGGAGATGAAACAAAATGAGGGAAAACAAAATAATGGCAAACAGGAAATACGGCAAAGGCCAGAAACACCGAAACAGAAGAGTGAAGGCAGACCTGAAACACCAAAACAGAAGAGTGAAGGGAGGCCTGAAACACCTAAACACAAACATGATAATAGGAGGGACTCCAGTAAACCTTTGCCAGACAAGAAAATTGAAATACCTAGGCACAAACTAGATGTGAAGTCTGATCTTTCAAGGATGAAACCTGAAAATCGACCTGATCCAACAAAACCGAGGCCTGATGGGCGCTCAGTTTCTGATACACCAAGGCGTGACCATGACAGCCTTAAACAAAGATCTGAGGACAGGGGTGAATCAGAGAGATACAGAGGAGATCCATCCAAGATCAGAAGGCCTGAATATTTGAGATCCTCAAACAAAAATGAACATGATTCTAAGCATGGTATTAAACCTGATGGTTCAAAACCTGAGAAATTTGAAAGGAAATATAGGCATGAGTCTGGTGATTCAAGGTTTTCTTCTGGGGATCAGAAATCAAGGCCTGACAGCCCTCGTATTAAACAGGAAAGTAAAGGGGATTCTAGCAAATCAAGACCTGATAAACCTGGTTTTAAGTCACCAAACAGCAAGGATGAACGAAGGACAGATGGTAATAAGAGTAAAGTAGATAGTAATAAAGCACATGGTGACAATAAAGCAGAGTTTCCCAGCTATTTGTTGGGGGCAAGGTCTGGCGCATTGAAACATTTTGTCATTCCAAAAATCAAACGTGATAAAGATGGCAATGTTACTCAGGAGTCAAGGAAAACTGAATTTAGAGGTGAACATAAGGACAAAGTAGAGAAGATTGGGCTAGTTGAAGATCTGAATAAAGGAGCTAAGCCTGTAGTTGTCCTTCAAAAGCTTTCTTTGGATGATGTGCAGAAATTTATTAAGGACAGAGAAGATAAATCAAGGGGCTCTTGTTTTAAACCTAACAAGAACAAGTCAACCAAACCTAATAAAGGTAAGAGTGTTTTAATATTAATTGCATTGTGTCTTTTACACTTGAGTTCTTGTAGACTTTCTACTTCTGCTGTTAGAAATTAAATGCAAACATTTGATAGTTTCTATGCTTGCTTATATGGTGAGAAATAAACTGAAACTAGTCTAAGGACTTGTCATTATCAGAAATCTTGCTAGAAATGTACCTGAAATTATTTATCTACTTCAGTACAACTACTTAATCTGGCAACTCTTTAGTGGTCTTAAGATGTACTTCAGCTGCACTAGTTTTATATGGTCCTTTATCTGGTGAAATGTAACTGTCGTGTGTATAATTTTACCTGATTAGGTCTGTCTGTATAAAGGGCTGCCACTACTGTAGATATTGTAGCTGGAATGATGGGAAATACTCACTATGCAAGCCCTACAATTATTTTTGTATTTAATTTGAAGTTAAATGGGTTTTTCCAAAGCATGTGTTTAAATGGTGGTAGTAGGAACATAGTTGCAGAATCCCACCTACCTCCTTAACACTGTAGGCACAAATCAGTTGAGGAGGTTCCGTACTTGAGACTTTCTGACAGTAGCTTAGAAAAACGTTTGATCTGTAGGAGACTTCTTTTTATCATTGTCTCTGGTGTCCATTATATGCAGAAGGAAGAAAGCTGAACAATTAGCTGGCATTTTGAAATTAGTAATATGGACAGGAAATAATTTAGAATATCTTGTAGGTTTGATATTTAACTCATTATCTCTTTGCAGATTTAACACTTTTTAAAAATAAGATCCTTTTTTTTCTTGGTACTTTCATTTTGACTTCATTGGTTTCAGACTGAAGTAGATCATTTCACACTGTGAAATCAGTATTACTAACTGGTTGGATTTCCCTTTTTTTAACATTTAAAGAATTTAAGTTTCTTATATAGTTATGTTTATAGAGTTGTTGTGTCTTAAAATAGACACAGAGGAGAGGTTTACAATTGTATAGAGGATGATGTATAAATCCATTTCCAGGTGTATAATGAATTCAAGATTAAAACACTTTTTTACATAGCTAATCTGGTAAGAAATTATGTAGAAATCATCTTCATGAATGTACAACTGTTTTATGTGCAGTTGTAAAGAGGTGTTTTCTGTATCTTTAATTTCTTGTGGTATGCCTGTTTGCTATCTACTAACCAGTTTATATTAACTCTAAAAAGCCTTAATAATAATTTGTGATGTATTTTACATATTTGTAAAATATTAGCCTCCTTGTTAGGGATTTCTTTTTGTCTTGGGAATAAGAACATTATCCCTGTCCCTTTTTGAAGTTCAAAAGAGGCAAAATTTCAATTTCTAATAATAGATATCTAGTGTTAGCCATAAAATTATGGTATCTTTGTTCTCAGTTTAATCTGAAGCTTTCACATGAAACCCTTATGTCCTTTATAGAAAATGCTAAAAACTTTCTGGTGGAACTGAGGTCTAGTCTCAGTAGGATAGATTTTGAATTCACACTTTTTTATGTGCAGAAAATCAGTTACAAGTCTTCTGAACAATAGGCAGTGCATGTATGCTTTCCAAAAGTGTTTCTGAATTACTTTTTTCTTGTAGTCTGTATTATATGTGGTTATATATGTAGAATGCTTTAGTAATGTGTAAAGGTTTTAATGACTTTTGGTATAATTCTAGTACCTGTCACAGATGAGCAATTCAGTAATTTTAACATTAGGCTTATAATTTCTCTACAATGTTTTTCTGCATTTTTTTTTCTTTCTGAAGTCATCATTTTCTTGCATTTCTTGCACTTTGAAGTAACTTGTAACACGTTTTACAGGGAAAAATGGTTTGAATCTGATACAAGTCTTTTTGCAGTTCTATTTGGAATAAGATTCTTACAATGATAATAGAAATAGGTTTCATGAAAAGAATAATGTAACTCTTTTTATCTTACAAATCATGTTTTGAGTGTTCAGCAGGCAGATTTTGGAGAAAGTGTATTTGAACTGCAGATTTTTGATGTGTATATTTAGTTCTGTTTTTTTTTCCTGGTAACTTACTTCCTAGAATGCATGCTACTTAACCAGGTGAATTCCAGTGTTTTAAAAGATACAAATTTTCTATAGATATCTCTCTTCATAAGGCAAAGTCTATTTTTTAACAGCTAACTGATGTAGATGTATTCATGCCACTGACATGGTGTCCTCAATCCAGTTGAAATAGTGTTGTTTTACTTGGTGCCATTTTTAGTTGTAAACTTTTTAATACACTAAGAACAGTAATTTTCATAAATCTTCTTTTAGTTCATCCCATACTACTTAGTAGATTGTAGCAATTCTTTTCCAGTGAATTCTTGCCTTTTAGCATCATTATTCAACTTCTCACATGCCTCTTATGCCATGTAGCTTAGTATATTTTACTTTTTCTTATTTCATTACCCTTGTATCTCTTGTCTTTTCTTTTTTGCTTTCTCATCCATCCCTCCTTCAAGAAAATGTCTTCTACTGGCTTTCTCATATACAACATCATTGCTATAATTTATCTGAAATGCAGTTTAAAATACCATTGTTCAGCTAGTTCAAAACACTGTTTAGATAGTTGTTCTGTCTTAAGGGGCTAATTCCCATTCATTACAAAACTCAATAAAATTGACTCACATTACGTTACAATTAATTCTTTGCAAACTGAAAGTCCATACAACTTTTTGCATTGTTTTAGTAAATTTTAAATTTTAAATTTGTGCCTTTATTTGCATTGAACTCAAAAAAGACAAGGTAATATTTTCACCAAATTTTATAGACATGTTTGAAATTTTATCAAGTTATGAATGGGAGGGATAGCCACAGTATGTGACCTGTAATATTAAATAAATCCAAGAGTCCCTTTTGGCATTTACAAGGAAGAAGTAATTTTTCTCTCTCCCCTGATCTTTGAGCATTTTCTGAAAGATTCTGTATCTCAGAGGAAAGTTATGGAATTTTTTTCACAGTATTTTTGTTGCAGAGTCTTGTGATGAAGTCTTGTGGCCAATTTTGTCCACATCAGAATGAACTGTGACATTTTCTTTGTCTGATTTTAACATCTGTTAATGTCTTTTTTGGTTTTAATGCAAATGTATGTTGTCGTGGGACCCATGAAACTTTTCCCTTTAAGCTTGTGCCTGCAATGAGGAGGTCATGTTTGCTGTCCTTTCTTTTCAGAGCTTCAGTGAACACCTTCTCTGCTGCTTTTTTAGAGCTATGCTGATCAGCTGTGTTGGGATGGGAGCTGTTAGCAGCTTCGTGGTTACTGCATTCTGAACAGGACAAATTTTCCTTTGTTAAGTATAAGTAATGAGAGAAACTGTAACTATCTCTGCAAGATGTCTGAGTAGGTTTATAATATGTTTGAAGGGTTGTCTTTGCAAAACAAACGTCTTTTGGATCTTTCTATATCACCTAAAGGGATTTGTTGTTTTAAGGGAAAAACAAGTTCTGATCTGAATGCCATTCCTCCATTGTGTAGATTGTTGTGGGATTTAATTATCTTCACAACACAGAACTGAAGACATAAGGTTTTGCTGCTCACTGTAAGTCTTCCTAAATAAACTGTTTCCTGCTGCTCTGATCTGAAATTTGAGTCAAGACTTGATGTTTCTTTGAAGGTGCTCTTCATACATACTCTTTACAGGATCAGCTAAAAATCTTACTGCTTAATCATCTTTATGTTGTTAAAACAATGCTTCTGGATTCCTCTGTGTTTTCTGCTTACATGGTTTGTTTGGGGATTTTGGTTTGTTTGTTTTTAATTCCAGGTGACTTTTTCAGAGTGTGTAGTAACTCTGATTTGGTGTTTGTGTAACATGACAGTCTGTCTTTGGGTTCTAGCATTGTTGGAAATAGTTTCACTTGGGAAACAGCAATCAATTATCTTCTAGTAGTGACAAGAAAGGGAGTATTTCAGGATGAAAAGCTGTATCCAAATTGTGTGGGCTCAGTTGAGTGAACTTGTTATGCCTCTCACTGATTTCTAGTTGGTGTAGCCAAACTACTTAAAGGTGCTTAATGGTACAGATGAAAACTGGGAAAGGAAGTACCAGTTCTAAACCTCATTTAAATCCTACATGTACAGGAATTCTATAAGGGCAAAATTTGGTTATGGATGTTAACACGTCAACTTTTAGAGTTCACACTAATTTGTTTCCAAAATAACAATTTCTTAATGCTGAGACAGACACCCCAAAATCGGAGGGGCCACAAGGAAATAACTGCATTAAAAACATACTACCTTGGGAAAGGAAAAGTTTGAAACTCAGCTTGCTTCCCATAAAATTGTGCTTTTGTAAAGGTTAGCATTGTGAAAATCCTCAGTTCCATACATCTTGAATTTGAAATGACTGTCCTGAAGTTCCCCGTAGCAACTGCATTTGAATGTGTCAAGGCCAGAATCATAACATACTGACCATCTTGCTATGTATGCAGCACCAGGTGGATTTGTAGAAAATTATGCCACATTTCAGAGGAAAGAAATACTGTATTTCAGCATTTACAGCAGAAAATTTATAAAGACTCTTCTCAGCTCAAATGTTTAAACCTTTATCAAACTAAAATTTAATTGTAATTATAGAAAAATGACTTTCATAAGAGTTCTACAGTCTTCCAGTTTTTCTCTTTTCTGATATGTTAATGACTACCTCTCATCTTGACTAGACTAGAAGAGGAACTGGCTCACCCTTGTGCCATTAGAAGTATTTCAAGATGCTTGTTGGTTTTGCAGAGGATCCACTTTAATATGTTCTTTGTTTATTGAGCCCTGATTATTTGGTGTTTTTTCCTGGATTTAAGGGTTTCATTTTGAAAAATATTCCAAGCATTGCTTAGTTAAAAGTCTAAATTATATATAACTTGGTAAAGTCAAGGAAGATCTGATTTCTCCAACATACTTTGTGCTGGAATGGTTTTGCTCCTACTTGCAGGGAATTTTAAGATATGGTGTGTCTGTCCCATTCCAGAAGGTAACTGGGATTTGTGTGGGCATTGTACATACTTTCTGGGGCCTTCATTTTTTGGTGCTAGTTTTTCAAAAGTAGATGTTGGATAAGCTGGTATTGGTACCTCGCAGGAATCAGCCACTGCACTTATGTATGATCTATTACTGGTAATAGAGGAGACATTTTCAGCACAGAGCCTTGCCTGGTGGCTGCTTTCCTGCTATTTGTTTCCTACTTTAGACTTTGCTACTAAGGTAAATATTTTGATTCTTGCTCCTACAGTATTTTTCTGGATAGGAAGAGTGAACTTCATGTATGTCGCATGGAATTCTTAGCAGCAACACTGAATTTGACCCAAAGCACCAATTTCATTATACTTTGATTTGTCTGAAATATGATGCTTTGTCTGTTTGCAGATTTAGTGCAATGTTTAATTAGTTGATTTTTGAAAAATTACTTTGGCAAATGTGATAGACGTTTATTACCTAACTTGTCAGAACAATTTCTTGAAAGTCCAAAACTGCTCTTGGTTCATTGACATGGGTACTTTATTGAGTTCCTCTTGTTTCTGGGAATAGCTAAGGCTATTTTGCATAAATAATTTTTGCAGCAATGCATTGCAATGTGTAAATATGGCCCAGCAATTTGTCTGATGTCAATTACAGTATGCACTGCAGACTTTTCATGTGTCTAAGGATCTAAAGGTGGATATTGATCTTGGCTTATGTGCCAGGATATGTGCTTGAAATTTTTGGCTTGAATTTTCTTCTAGCCAAAAGATAAATTTGACTAAATACAAATACCAAAAAGCCTCATATTAGCTTCTGGAGAATTAACTTTTCTGTTGCTCAACACTGTCAGCTGTTCTAGCTGACTCTTTTCATGTCAGAAAATTAAAACTGTTTACTTAAAATTTGGAGGTTTTTTTTTGCTCTGTGGGAATACTACCAGCAAACAGAAAAAAATAGCATGGAACCTTTTTTGTCTTTCAAATTACTGAACTGTTGTTTTCATTGAATAACTTTTCTTCAAATATACATTCTGTTTAATCATCTCTCGAGCTATTTTCCTGTACTATTTTATATTTAAAGCTAAAACATCAGCAATCTTTTGTTGTTGTTCATGATGTAATTGTTATCTTGAAGAAGCAAAACTAGTAGCTTCATGCAATATTTGCAGTGATAAGGACTGAGAATGTTTCTATGCAATAGTAAGAAAAATAAGCATTTATGTGTTAATTAGCATTGATGTGCCTAGAAGTCACAGATAAGAACTAAAATAATGGTTTTGGTTTCCTTATTTTCTGCAAAGGTTTTGGTTGTATTATATTCCTTATATAGAAGGTTTTGTTTTATAAGAAGAGAAATTCTGAGGAATGATCTGATTTTATTTAATTAAGATCTTTTGTCTCAGGCTCAGTAAACAACCTGAATACATGGCTGGAAAAATAAATTAGTCATAAATTTCAGATCCCAAGCATTAATCATTGTAGGGTCAACAAATGGTTTGGGTTAGAAATTACCTTAAAGATCTTCTCATTTCTACCCCCTGCCATGGGCAGGGACGCCTTACACTGGATCAGGTTGCTCAGAGCCCCATCCAGCGTGGCCTTGAGCACTGCCAGGGATGGGGCACCCACAACTTTTCTGGGCAATTTGTTCCAGTACCCCACCACTCTCTCAGTAAAGAACTTCTTTCCAACATCTAGACTAAGTCTCTCCTGTTTTGTTTTAAAACTGTTCCCCCTTGTCTAGTTGCTATCTGGCAGTGTAAAAAGCCACCCTCCTTTTTTTGTAAGCCCCTTTTAAGTACTGAAGGGAGTTTTAATAGAAGCATATTAACAGATAATTGCATGCTGGGTTTCGCAACTGTACAAAATACCTTAACTTCTTTAACAATAAATTGAGTTGGCCTAAATTTCAATGCATATGTTCAAAAGCAATGACAGCAAAAATTCAGAAGCACTCCCCAACACTGATTCATAAAAGCAAGGGAGTTTGTGCAGTGTTATATTTATTTCAATTGCCAACCTTCCTTCTTTTTATTCTGAGTATTCCTTTATTTTTTGTACAGCATCTTGGAAAGCTAGGCTGCTGTAGCCTCCTTTTATCAATTTCTGTACAGACAAAAAGTCAGCAATAAGGCCAGCAGTAAGTTCCTACAGTAATCATATAGCTTGAGAACATCATTGATGCCAATCTAAATATGACTTCTCTTGGCATTTAGAGAGAGTGTGTGTTGGATGTGTTCCCTGCTCTCTGCCTGGGTATTTCCAAGTTTCCTTTTGAAATATCCTCCTTCCCTCCTTCTAAAAATGTTTATTTCTTCTCAGAGTATTTTGCACTATTTTAAAATTCTTTTTGAATCTATGTTTCTTAGCTGTGGTTAATGATGACCTCTGTTGTATCATGGAATTATTCTGTTACCATGTCCAGATCCTTCTCTGACCAGCCTGTCTGGATCCCATCTTTCAAAGCCTGAGCTAAGGACTGGAGTAAAAGCAGGGAGTCTGAAACTTCTTTTTTTTTTTTAGGCTGGGAGCCTTTCCATTGTGCTACTGTTGGGACAGTTGAGGAAGAATTGTTCTAAAAAATATGTTATAGCAGGTTCCGTGAAATGTAGGACATACTTCTCCCTAACATTGCCATTCTCCATCCTGCTGAATTGATTGAAGCAGAGAATCCCTGTATGTGCAGCCCCTTGGGTGGTGATGAGGGCATCTCAGTCTCCACCCTTTTTTTGGCATGAGTATGTCTGAAGTGAGCTCTGGAGTTAGCCCTTCACATATGTAGTCAAAAGAAGAGGGTAAGGCACTCAATAGAGGGTTATATCCTTTTGGATACATCCTGTAGGATGTAGCTGTATACCCTTCCGTAAGCTTTACAGCAGAGAAGAGGAGAGGAAAGAGGAAAGACCGTAAATGTCCTACTCAGTTTGTTTTTACCAGTATTCATTTGATTATGTGTTTTTCAGCTGATGATAGAGTATTGAGATAAAAGTGGAACTTCCATCATATGAGCAGATATGTCCTCCTCAGAACTTAAATTCACCTATAAAAATTACTGGGATTTCCCTGTGTTTCCCCTTCTGTTCCTGAAACTGTTCAGGGCACAAAATTATTTTGACAAATGTGAAGCTGGTGGGCAGCAGACTTATCACCAGGGGCTCACTGCGCTGTATAAATAACACACTGGAGCATTTTAAGGGAGAACCTGGTGGAAATGATATCATTAAATTTGCACAATTGAGAAAGAATCAAAGATTTTTCAACTTCAACCAGTGACCTTTTTATGAGTTTATAGGCACTCATGTGGCCTTTTGCATTCCAGTGCCTGAATGCTATGCTGTAACAATAGTTAGCTATTTTATAAGGGTGTTTATTTTCTAAACAGTTTATAACACAGGGAAGTACTTCTGTCCTTTCTTTTTTTTTCTTTTAGTTCCTTGTCTAATACACAACTTTATCTGCTGAGAATTTGCTGTAGATTTAACCTTCAAATCTCTGCTTTTTTAGCTACAGTGGCATGGCTGTTCAACAAGATAGCAGCACTCTTCTTATAGGATAAGGATATTTTATTTCATTTAGCACAGGTTTCAAAGTTGGTTGAGCTAATCCAGAAAGAAACTGCTTTCCTTCCTGCATGTAAATGCCTAACATAAGACAAAAGTTAGACTGTAAGCTTTTATTAGAAAAGGGAGGAATATCCTTTAATGCTCAAATGCTCAGAGAGGATATTTAAGGAAGGTGAGCTTAGTCTCTCTGAAATAATAACAAGACTGAATACATTAGTCATTGGCAAAATAAGAAAAGTCCAGTGGCAGGTATAATGTCTTTTGTAACAAAAGAGGAGCAAGAAAAGGGCAAAATTGAGCTGCAGTCAGTAGGGCTTTTTTTAAATGTCCAAATGAAGACGAGTGACAGTTCTCTAGTATAGAAATTCAGTGGTCAGACTTCAATTTCTAAATGCTGAGAAATGGGAAGATTCATATCCTCACCCCAAACAGGTGGCATTATTCCCTTCTCACACCCTTGTGTGTTCTTTCGTATAATGTCTTCATAGCTGGAAAAGGTGTATTTTAAAATCAAGATACAGAGAGAGATTACAAATATGAATTTGCATTAACTGCAGTTTTGCAGAAACAGAAATATATTTATATTTCCACTGTATTAACTGTCTCATAGGTACGAAAATAGCAATTCAGAGTTTAGATTTCTAAGTGTATTTTAATCTTGGTGTCTCATAGTTCACAAGAAATTGTACCAAGATCTGATCTAAACCATGCAGTTATGTTCCATAGTTTGGAAAGCAAAGATAAATAATTCAAGAAAAAATAAGAGTTTATTCATGTTGATTTTGATTTCATGACAGAAACAGCCTCTCTGATCCTGGAAAGCTCACCTAACGATCAGTAAGAATCATCCTCTTTTCCATGGATGCTTGTTTGAAAGTTGTTACATCAAGCCAGGTGAAACTAATATGAGCACTAATATGAGATTGTTAAGTCAAAAAATAATTGTGCTGTCCGTGTTGAATGGACCCAGCGAAAGTCCATAAGGATGTTACCTTTTTTACTGTCTAACCTCTCTTGAAGGATAATCTGCCAAGATCAGGAAGATCTAATTGACTTGCAAAGTCAACACAAATTGATACTGGATCCTCCTAAAGATAGCATATGCATAAACGTTAGCTAAAGCTGTTTTACAAAGTTGAAGCTGCAAAACACAATACCGAGCTGTGAACCAGATCTGTTCTTTTCCATTAGTTTTTTAAGCCATATGTGGAGAAAGAAATCTTATATAAATAGTATTAGGATATATAGTAATGGGATATATGTATGTATATATATTACTATATATATATACATATATACACACATATATGTACATATACATATATATAATATATAGTAATAGAATATATCCTCTAGATATTTATAGAAATTTTTCTACTATGTACAGTAAAACCCTCTGAAAAGCTTCCCAGACTATAATAAGATATAAGACCAGTCTTACAGATTAATTAGTTTCTCAGTGAGGTTCTCTGATTGATCTTTAACTGCTATATTTTGTAAAGAAATGCTTGGTGAGAAAACAATTTATCTTGAGAGTAAGTGGGCATTGAGTAGTAGATGAAGATTCATTAACATATTTCCTTACAAACTTTTTGATGCTAGCAATCAAGCAAAATGAAGAATTTATTCTTCTCTGGGAAGTAACTTGCATGTAAGTTGTGGAGAGCATTGCATATGTTTGGAGAAGCACTGTAGAAGTGACTGTTCATGTATGCAGTTCTGTGAAATGAATTATTCTTCTGTGTCTTCCCTTTGGTCTCACCAGTGTGGAGTTGGTTAGAATGCTCTTCCTGGCAATAAGAAAAATATTTTATTATGATGGTACTTTTCTTCTGGTTTTTGTTTGTTTGTTCATTTGTTTGTTCGTGTTTTGGGGTTTTTTTTCTTTTGGATGTTTGGTTGGTTGGTTTTGTTTGTTTGGGTTTTTTCCCAGTTGTTTCCTTTAACAGTTGCAGAAGTTTTGAAATTATGTGTAAATGACATCTGAAGAATACATATGCCTATAGTGTCATTTGAGACATGGTGTACACTGATCACACACATTGCAGAAAATGAAGTTTTTCCATTGGTGCTGACAGTCCTTCAGCAAGATATTTGGCATTCTATTAGATTATCAAGTAACTTTTTAGTGAAGTCTTTTTTACTGTTTAAAAAGCCATGCTTGCTAGAGCCAAATGTAAGTGAATGAAGACATGGAAGTAGCTACTAGGTCTTAGCAAACTTAGCAAAAAATTTTGAAAGTTGAAAGTGATTGTACATGGATTTTTCAATTTTAAAAAGGTTTTTTTACATATCCTATTAATTGTTTTATAAAATTTCCCATAAACTGAAAAGGCATTAGCATGTGTTTTATAACCTAATTCTTATTGCTATGTGACTGGATTCTTAGGTGAGCTGAATTCTTGTAAGTATTTCTTTACCACTCTGAACAGAAAAAAAACCACTGCCTACATTATAAAATCGAAGATATTAAAGAAGGATTTTAGTAAGATATTTCTAATGACTTTTGAGCTGCCCTGACTAAAGACAGCATACTCCAGACTTGACCAAAAGTACAGAAAATCCTTGATTTTCTTCAGAAAGGTTGATAAGTCCTTCTCCGTATATATTAGAATTGTACATACATGTACAGTCATGCTTAACTCCTCTGTATGGCATAAGTAAAACTCCATAGATTTGGTTGTTTACAATCCTCAGCAGCTAAGGAAACTGGGTATGTGGCACACTTACTTCAGGGAACATTGTGACAGAAAGAGAAACTTCAATGATAGCTTATAGAGAGCTTTATAATAATTCTATCTGTTCTCTTTTCTGGTGTTCTCTACTTGAATAAATGAAGCTTTACCTATTTCCTAATAAAAGAAAAATGGGTAAGCTTATACAGCAGTCTGAAATATCTGTAACAGGAGAGAGTGCAAATCAAGCAGTAGTTGAATTTAGCACCGGAGAAATAGAAACTTGAAAATTTTGAGATAGAGATAAAATTAGTTTTACAAATATTTAAAGTAGTCAATTTTTTTTTCACTTTCACACATGCTACGTGTATAGTCCTGCTGATTTTAATGAAATTACCAATGGTCGAAAACTTGAATATACATACTAGAGAACCTGGATTTAGAGCCCTCTATGAATTTAATCTGTGGAAATTGTCTTAAAACTTGTGTATATAAATTCTTCTGCCTTCTGGGGCTGGGTGTAAGCTCCTCATGTGCTGTGTAGGCATACAAAGTATGGGGACACAGTGCTCAGCTGCACAGCTGTGCAGCATTCAGCCTGGACCTGGCTGTCATCCAGGCAGCTGCTGGTACACGCAGAGGAGATGGTCTGCCCATGCTGCTGTGCTTCCACCCATCTGAAGTCAAGTGCATAGCCCACAAAATTAATCATTAACTGAGAAACATGGCCAACCACACCATTAAATGTTTTTTATTATTTTCAAAAGAAATATTGATAATTTAACTAGCTTTGGTACATGAGAAATTTGATTGTATAAGGATGGCAACCTAACACAAATAGGTAACAGTGAGCACAATGTGAAGGAAGCAGGGACAACTTTAACTATTACTTTACTTTGTTTATGTTTCACTATGTTGCTTCAAAAACCCCAATATTTGAAGTTAAATTGTTTTTTGAATGACTTGCAGAGTATATTTTGATGGTGGAATCTCATGGTAATACTCTTCTAATTCCAATTAAAGATGTTTAAAAAGAGAAAGAAAAAATCCATCTTGCAATAAAAGTTAGGATAGTAACACAAAAATGGACATAAGTTTTAGAAAGTTAGTGTAGTGATGTAGTATGTATTATCATCCAGGAGATAGGGTTTTTTGGCTGAATGTGTGTGCATAACAATTTGGAGGTGATTTCCTCTCTAAATAATATAGTATGCATCGAGAAGGAGAGAGAGGCACTTAAGGCAAAAATGTTTCTTCCATTGCTGGAAAAAGATTAGCAGTTTAGTCTGACAGCCTGCAAATCTGTATAGTAGGTTCTTCGATAAATAAAAATAGGACATCAAATAAACAAAAGAAATACTTTTGAATTGATTTGTTCTCCTTGTGTCAATTGGAAAAATTTTGCCTGCAAATTTCTTTCTAACATGGGCTTAATCTTGGTTTCAAAATCATAAGAATAGTGTGATATTGTCTACCTATTTATCACTGTGGAAAAGAATCCTGATTTGTGGTTCAGCTAGCTGTTTGTCTGTATTCAAAAAAAATGTTTCAATTTTGTTTTGCGAAAAATCAAGCAACAATTTTGATTGCATCGTCAAACTATCAGCAGGAGGTAAGAAAAAATCTGAAGCCAAAGCTGAGTTCTCAATGATTTGGCCTGTATTTAGGCATATGACCCCGCAAGTTTTGCCACAGGTTGTCTGTTCTTACTGGAAAAGGGAATAGTACTGTCTTGGGTACACTAATTACTATGAATGATAGTAAACAGAAATGTTAATGAGGGACTAAGAATCCATAATTTACTTACAACTGTTAGAAAACCTGGTAAATTCAGAGGATGAACTGAAATAAAACTCAACTTTGTGGAATAGAGCAAGGATATCATCCTACAAAGGTAATTGAAAAGGTGATTCAAAGGTAATTCATTTTTATGACTGAAAATATTTTATTGAAGGAAATGTGTGTGCAATTTATTGTGTTATTATTTCTAATTGTAGTGTGGACTTTAAAAAAAGGCTGTAAAATACATTTAGGTCTATATAACTGTGATCTAACTGATTGCTAGTGGTTATCCTGTGAGTGGTTCCTGAGACAGGACTGTAGTATTGGTCCCTCTTTTTTGTCTTCAGGTTCACATTTGCTTTTCTTACTCTCCACTAATAGGTAGCATAGATCAGTCAGTGTTAAAGGAGTTGCCTCCTGAGCTCCTGGCAGAGATTGAATCCACCATGCCACTTTGTGAACGTGTGAAAATGAACAAGCGCAAACGTAGCACAGTTAATGAGAAACCAAAATATGCTGAAATCAGTTCTGATGAAGATAATGACAGTGAAGAAGCTTTTGAATGTAAGTAGTACATAATTCTGTTCCTTAAGGTGAAAAAAGCTAATATTTTGTTTTTACAAAAAGATAAACGTCTTTTTTAAGTTGGCTACCTTAAAACATACAGTCCCAAGTTTGCTGTCCTGATAACCGCCTGGCCAAGAACCCTTGTTTCTCTTTTAAAAGAAAAAATACTTGATTGCAATTTTTCATCCAAGACAAAAAGCAGTGGGTTGTTAAATTTATTTTCCTGATTACTTTACTGGAAGCTGCTCCCTAGATATTTTTTTTGCTCTCAGTTGTACCATAAAACATTTCTAACTGTACAGAATAAGGAAAATATCCTCTAAAGAAGCACCGAATTTACATACAAGTGTGCGCAGAGAGAAATTTCACTAAATAAATTCTTGACTTCTTCTTAGTTTTATTGATAAGAAAAGTGGAAGATCCCCTTTTGAATTTTTGTAACATAGTAAATTGAGAATCTTACTGCACAGATGTTTCCTAAAATATTTCTCTTGTCATATTCCTTGAAAAATGGAAGTTATTCTTGATGAATTCTCAAAATACCATTTGCTGCTTCTGCTATTCTTGAATTAACTGTTTTCAGAGGAAGAGAGGAAGCTTCTCTTAGAGTTTTGCTGTGCAATTGAATAAAGTTCCTAAGGAAAAAAGAAAAATGTTATTTGCCTCTAAGTTAAGAAGGTATTTCCTGCTTGTTGATAGAAGTACGATTGGTTCGTTTTTGTGGTTGCACAGTTAACCAGCACTTTGTTAGAACAAAGTGAATTAGTTAGTCTGAACTATGTATCCATGCAGAGCAACAGGAGAAACCTGTTAGCCTTAGAAACAATCTTGCCTATAATGATATTTCTCACAAGTTTTGCACCTTTGTTTGTAGAAACATCTTAATGAACTTTCACAATATATAGTGTTTTGGGATTTAGTATTTCTTAAGGTCCAAAAGAGAAAGATTTGTTTGCTCTGCTTCTTAGTATGTTTCAAGTTTTCATCGAACATAAACACTGTGGTTTTACACATGAAAATTATAACACTGTTACCTTTGATCTTTATCAAAAAAGCTGAAAAGAATGTCCTTCTGTTTGTTTGTTTTCCCTTTTAATTATAAATGAATAATGCTTCTCTGTGCATGAATGTGATGTCTTCAGGTCAATTGTAATCAGTCTAAATTTTGGCAAAGGATTAATGACGACTTGCTTCATTCAGGAATTCTGTATTCTCTGTTTACCATATAGTATCACCCTTATATGATGTTAATAATTTAGAATAGTGAATTAAAACAAAAAATTACTAGGCAAAGTTATTTAAGTTGGTTGGGAATGGAGAGAATTGTAAACACTTTCAAATACTTTAATCTATATGTTTGCCATAGTGGCTGTTGAAGTTCTCAAATACAAAGTAGAACAAGTTAAGGAAAACTTCCACAATAATGATATGCCTTGAGGAATTCTAGTTTCAGTATATCCACTCAAGAGATCTGTCCATCATTCTAATCAATTCAGTGAGTACATGTGGTTTAAAAATAAATTACAGTATTTCTTAAAGAATACTGTAGAACTGAATTAAATTTAAAACAAGACATGAAAGATCTGTGGCAAGAAAGATCTATCAGATGTGAAAGATCTATGGCAAGTACGCTGAATAGATTTGTATTGTTACAAATACATGTTTCTTAATTATTCTGTTTGCCTTAAACTGAACTTAAAAATATGTGAAATAGTGATTAGTATAGAAAAGGAGAAGTTTCTTTGAATATTTCATTAAGAAAGGACATGCCATTAAACTAAGTAAGGAGAAATTAAAGATTGATGAAGTCATTATCTTACAGTAATTACTAAATGTGATATTGCATACATGTTTGGCAGAATTTGGAAGGAAATTGCGTGTTTATATTCCACATAGTATTTCTTTATGTATAAAATCAATCCTAACTCTTGAAATGTTATTAATGCTTACTTTTTTAATCAATTTTACTGACTTCAAAATAAATATTGTGGAGCAGTGATTGTGAATAGGTGTTCCAGTATTCACATTATTTGTCTTGCAGAGCTAACAGAACTGTAACACTTTCTGTTTTGTCATGGAGCATTGATAAACTGGTCAATCTAAAATTCTGCCAGAAAGCAATATTGAAAGTTACTTTCCTTGTGGAGATATAACTGGGGTCAGAATTCATCCTACAGAGCTTAGTGTTACAGATGATTTGTAAACTGGAGAAAGGGCCATCTGCCTCTACAAAACACTGTCTCAGAGGGTAAAGGAATCAATTAAGATGTGTAAAAGCTTTCCCCATAGAACTCTTAGTTTCTTCTCCAGTACATTCACTCTAGGTATCATAGAATGGTGTGAGTTAGGTTTAGGAAACAACCTTAAAGATAACCTATTCCCAACTTTCCTGATATGGGTGGGAATGCCCCACTAGCCCAGGTTGCTCAAGGCCCTGTCCAGCCTGATCTTGAACATTTCCAGGCGTGTTGCATCCCTAGCTTCACTGGGCAACCTGCTCACTGCCTCACCACCCTCACATAAAGATTTTCTTTCTGATCTCTAATCTAAACCTGTTCTCTTGCAGTTTCAACTCACTACCCCTTGTCCTAGGACTCCATGTCCTCGTGAAAGAGTTCACACAAGCTAACCTCTAGAGCCTGTCACAATCCCTCCCTCTGGATAGTATCCGTTCCCTCCAATGCACCAGCTCTGTGTTGTCTGCAGCTTGCAGAGGGTGCCCTCAATCTCACTGTCAGTATCTCTGAGATGATACAGTGCTGGGCCCAGCACCCACCCCTGTGGGACACCATTTGTCATTGGTCTCCATGTGGCCATCAAGCCATTGATGGCAGCTCTTTGAGTGTGACCATTCAGCAAAATTCCTACCTGCTGAGGGGTCCAAATGGCTCACCACTGCTTCAGTCACAGTGAACTCTCTCAACCATTTTAGGCAGTGCTAGTACCTCTGCCATCCTGAGCATGACTGTACTTTTCCGCAAAGAAGTCTGATCCAGATGCAGTAAATCTTGAAACCTGAACTGAGTTATTAAAGACTTGAACTACCTCTGTGTACATTTTTGGAATTTGAAACCTCTAGGGTTCATTGCAAAACAGAAGTGTTCCCTCAGGGGTTTATGTTTATTAGTTCTGATCCTAGGCTGACTATTGACTATAGCCTGGTATGTTGCATTTCTTAATAAATGGCTTGTGGTAAGAACTTTTCAGTTCAGTTCCAGTTCTGTCTAAATGCTTTGTGCCATTCTGCTCAGAAACAACCTTATATACAGTCACGCCAAGGAGACTTTGGTAGAGACACACAATATCAGGACTGTTATATGCAGGTCCAGAAGCAATAAACTGGCAATAAACACTGCCAGTCTGGAATGTGATATTTTGGAAGTATTTTGAGCTTTGCAATACAGTCTGTGTAAGACATCTCTTTGGTAGCTCAATTAGCTGATCATGTTAAAAAATGGAAGGTTGGCTGATTTCATGGAGAAAGCTACCCGCTCATCTATTTCCTTTTCTTTAAAACTGACCACTCTGTCAACTTCAAAACATGCAAGAATTTCTTTGAAAGTAACAGAGAACTGTCATTCTGCTCCACCATTTTATTTCCACCACATCTCTATGCAATATTTGCTCCAACTTCTTCAACATTCTCTTCTGCTGAACTTTATGGTCCTGCATGAAAATTAATTAGAATAATTATCTGTGGTAGAGGCTTGCTGTTTGGCACAGAATTTTGACTCCAGCTTTCTCCTTTACACAAATTTCCTGCAGTATATACCAAGGCAAAATTTTAGTTGTCTTGACAAAACAGAATATCTTTTAGAAAATAGATTATCAAGTCTCATTGGAACTCATTGGTGTGTTAGACGGGTAAGGCAATCACTGAATAGGAATATGGATAATCAGTAATAGTCACAATTTAGATAACTGAGGAAATTATCTCCGTATTCTCTTATAGAAGGATGAAACTTTTAAAATTTGTTCAGCTTTGTTTAATCTGCTTTTAAAAGGACAAATGTCCTGTAAATCCGTATTTTTAAATGTTTTCTGGTATCTTTGCCAGTTTTAAGCACAGTTTTTTTATAATTCAAAAGAAAACATTAAAATAAGTAATCCGCAACAGAATTGTATTTGATAACCTAAATGTCCATTTGATTTGGAGAATAGCTATACAAGAATGTTGGACTTGCAAATCATAGAATCATTTAGGACCTTTTTGACCATCAAATCCAATCTATAACTAATGTAAAGTCCACTACAAGACCATGTCCCTAAATCTTACATGTGTACATCTTTCAAATATTTTGAAATGTTTGATTTTGAACTATTAAAAGTGTAAGTTTTCTATTTAAAATGAAAATGCATTTATTTCTAGCTTCTCGTAAGAGACACAAAAAGGATAGAGATGAAGCTTGGGAGTATGAAGAGCATGACAGGAGAAGTTCTGGTGACCATAGGAGAAGTGGTCATTACCATGAAGGAAGGAGGATTTCTGGTAGTGGCCGTTACCGTAATCGCAGTCCCGATGACTCTGATATGGATGATTATTCTCCTCCTCCTAGCCTCAGCGAGGGTAACTGATCACTATAAGAATTTAATTTTATTCCATAATACTAGTGGTTTTTTAATGAATATGCTTAATATTTTAAAGTAGACATCATTGCATGCAATATTGAATACAAGTGTAAGAAATGTAAATAATCCTTTATTGAAGTTTTAAGAAAGTGTTTGTTTTACTCCTTATTCTCTTAATTAGTGGCTAGAAAAATGAAGAAGAAAGAAAAACAGAAGAAGAGGAAAGCTTATGAACCTAAACTAACACCTGAAGGTAATTTTAGAAGATTTATTTTCTACAGTTTGTATTTTCTGCTTTATATTTTAGATAATTGTTTATTAATTTCCTTTTTTTTTTCCACCAGAAATGATGGATTCTTCAACCTTCAAAAGATTTACTGCTTCAATAGAGAATATTTTGGAAAATCTGGAAGACATGGATTTTACAGCTTTTGGTAATACATCAGAAAATTTCAAAATGCTACCCCAATTAGAAACCTGAGAAAAAAACTGTATTGGTATTTTTGAACTTCCTTCATGGTGACTTAATTTCATGTCAAAACTTACTGGGGCCTTCTGGATTTATATGGCTTGCACCTTGAGTGGTGGCCTTTACCTCTGCAATTTCACTTGCTGCTGCCTGAAGATCCTTCTTCCTCCTCTCTGCAGAATCCAGAAGGGGCATAACCATAATGAGTATTCTTCCCAGTTCCCTTGGAGTGGAAAGAATACTTCTTTGGGATGTCGTTAGGGTGTTACCTTCTGTCAAATATGTAAACAAGATGGTTCTCTTCCTAGCAATGTCTGAGGCACATAATTACAAATCTGCTACTAGCAGATACAATTCTTCAATTAAGACAGCAGAGTCCTTGTGAATTTATGGCTAAGACATTGAATCATTTACCTATTTCAGTGGAAAAACAGCCTCCTTAGCTAAGTGTCTAAGGAAGTAGTTCATGTTGCCAAAGGTGACTTTATTTTGAAATGGATAATGAAATATTGATTAATTTTTTTTCCTAACATCTTTGTCACAGGATTAGAACAAGGGAAAAGGCATATTAAACCAGTTTCTCTAGTTTTTAAAGCCATAGTGTATGCAACCTTAGAAGTGAAGTCATTGAATCTTTCTGTGTCTGGTAACATGATTTTTGTCTAAGGTTAAATACAGTTAAGACTCAGATTATCTCAAGGTGCTTAATTTCATATGTGTTTTCCATTTATTGCTCTTGCCCAGATTTGAACTTCAGAGCTACAGTTAGAGATTTGTTCTACTGAATTGAAAATTATGGCAGAAGTACTGCAATAAATGGGGTTTGACATTTTAAACATTTTTAGTTTGTGACTTTCAGAAGAGCATGCCTCATGTTAGGCTCTTAAATGGGGTTTCAGAACCATTGGTATGGTTAAGTCATACTTAACACATATTCATTGTTTCAATACAAGCAAAAGTTGTAATTATCAGTCTTTGTTAGATTCTAATTATTTGGAGCCATTAGTTGTTGGCTATTTGGACAATCAGCTCTCTTTTTCTGTTAGCATTTTCTTATTGGAATAAAAAATACTGATTTCCTAGAAGTTTTATGAGAAATAAGACTGTTAATTTTTTACTTTTTCTTTTTTTTAAGGTGATGATGATGAGATTCCACAGGAATTGCTACTGGGCAAACATCAACTTAGTGAGTTGGGTAGTGAATCTGCAAAAATCAAGGCAATGGGCATTATGGACAAGGTACCTCTTCATAATCTAACTTTTTTGGAACATAAAGTATTCATTAATATAAAAAAACTTACTTTTTCTGTAATGACATTCCACCCTCCTCAAAGGCACATGGACCAGAACAGCTGAGCTTCTGCTCACTTAGCTGAAGTGTTTAGGTAGTTGCAACATCTATCTGTTACTCTTTCTGAAGCTGAGACATTTTTGCTGAAAGGTCCTCCTCTGTGTCCTGCTCTTCCTCAGTCAGCTAGAGGAGCTTTTGTTGGTGCAAACTTGATAAATTTTAAATTAAATAAATTAAAGATAAAATTTCCTTTTATCTTCCTGGAGCTCTTGGCTTTGGGCAGTTTAATATTAAACTCTTTTCCTGCTCTTGACCACTTAGGTTTGTGGAGTGTGTGTGAAACTGTATTGTTATCATTACTCCGGACTATTCCAAACTTTCAGTATTCCTCCTGGATTTTCCTTCAATCTCCCTACCTTCCTTTGTAGTTTGTGGGTGGTGTGATCATTTCTCTTTCCTGATCATTCTCACTCTGTTCCATGTTTTTCACACATACATACGCATACATACATATCTATATAAAATCAATATTTTGTTGCTTCCAATGGTGAATAGTATCCAGATGTGAGAAACTGGCTCTCTACAAGGTTAACATATTCCACAAATTATTTAATCAGACTTGTATGGAAGATTAGTAAGTTTACTTTATTCAACATGCTACTTCTTTGAAGTTAACAATGGTATTAAGAATATGTTTCCCTTTTATTATCTTTCAAGTATCAGGGAAGTAATTTCTGTTTGATCATGCAGTATGGATTTTCTCCTAATAAAGCTCTATATGGTCAGAATTTAGATCGCACATGGATTTGGTAAATTTCTATTTCTAGAAGCAAGTAACTACACAACATTAGTGACACGCAATTTAAAAATTTGTTTCTGTGGATTTTGCTAGTTGAAAATGCAGTTTAATTGCAGTCCTAGAATATATTTTGTCTGTTTCCATGATAGTATCTGCGTTTTCCTTATGCCAAATCCCTTACAGTTGAAACAATTCAGATTGTACAAGCTCTGTCCTTCATTCCTCAATGTTCTTTTCAGCAATTTGTAATAATTTCTATTCCTGCAGTTGATTGACATGTTTCTTATTTGTTTTAGCTCTCAACGGATAAAACAGTAAAAGTTCTGAATATTTTGGAAAAGAATATTCAAGATGGATCCAAGCTTTCTACTTTGCTTAACCACGTGAGTTTGAAATTTCATAATTTCACTCCATTGTGCAGAATAGTTTTCTTCATTTGAGTCCTATTTAGTGATAGATTCAAATACTCTGTGTGTGTGAAAGGGCTGATATAATGTCTGTGATAAAAATGTGCCAAATTTTGATACTTCATGCAAAATTCAATTAATTGTGATTTTTCATAGTTGTCACTTACATTTTCATAGTTGTCATTACTATGTTTTACTGTAGCAGTGGCAACTAACTGTATTGGGAGCAACTGTATTTTCTTTTGTTTAATTATAGATATCATAGTCATCTTGAAATATTCATGGTAATTCTGATGTAATTTGCATTGTTGGACATTTCTTTGTTATGTGTCCATAAAACATCCTTACAAAATGGAAGAGATACTGGAGTTTTCATATAGAGTCTATCTTTCTCCTGAGCATTAAGGAGGAAGTTTAAGATTTAAGTGTTCTTACACTACAAAGTGACAATGTCAACATAAATAAAATTAATAGGAAGTTTAGTATTTTAGGATGGATTTTTTTTCCTAGTTATACCTAAAACTGCTCAAAGATTTTGAGGTTTTATGAGGCTGATGTTCCATGTTTCATATTTAATGCATTTATTTATACACTTTCTATTCAATGCAATATTGCAGCAAGATTAGAATTGAGTTTTAAAGAAAAAACCTCCTCATCTGTAGAAATAAGAGAGTAGTAGTTTATATCAGAAAGGAAGAATTTGAACTTGCAGATGAAAACCAGACACATTATTGGTACCTATATACTTTTATCTAGATAGTTTGTAGGGGTTTCAAAGCTTCAATATATGGTTCTGAATGTATTGGGCAATACAAAAAATACATAAAAAGGAAGTACTGGTTTACCTGGTCTACTGCATTGTGATGAAGTCTTTATGTTAATGATTTTAAAGTGACATTTTTATTTTAGTTTTTTGAAGTAAAATTCAAAATTATTTAGAAGTTAATTAAATTGTCCAGTGCTTGCAATTCAGAGGCAAACTTGGATTAAAAAAAAAAAAGAAACTTTAAAAAAAAAACAAAAAAACCCCCTAGTTTTAGATTTTCTTAAAACTATTAAAAATTATTCAAATAATTGTAGCAAAGAAAGTCTCTCCTAAGATTTAAGGTTGCTACTTCTCCAGTGCAGTGAAAATATCTTACCTCCATGTCAGTGTATTTTTCACAGGCAGAGGATGCTTTAATATTCATTTCCTTTCCATGATAATTAGGGGAAACACTTTTTTTTCCCTTAAGGTGTCATTTGTGTATGTAGCAAATTCCATAAAGCCATTGTATCTGAGAAGTTTTCAGCGACCTCTTGATTTGCAAATTTTTGTTGATTCTCTAATTATCTATATCATGTATATAATGCACTGTTCTATTGGTTCAAGTTCTCTTACCCCAAAGGCAAAAAGCTGTTGCAGTTTCACCGACCTCTGATCTTCACAAGGAACGCCAACAGTGTTGAGATGTGGTATCATATAGGTAGTAAAGACCCTTTTTCTCTGGAGGCTCTGTCTGTACCAGAGAAGCTGTGATAAATTCTACCTAGCTTTGCTGTAATAATGTTATTACAGTATTTAAGTAGTGCTGGATTTTCATATTTAACCTCATCTATGTTTGTTTTGGTACCTCATATAAACATAGTAATAGAGAGACTCAGTATCCTAAGCTAATCTAAAAGGACATATTTGATAAGAGGTTGATAGTAGGTATGTTGGTCCATGAAGCAGAAAAAGTTGTGTACTTACAGATTTCATGGACTTGCAACAGTCTTTTTGTATAAGAATTCCCTCTAGTGGCAGAAATCAAATGGATCAAAGCAGCAACTGGTACTATTGAAGAAAACACCAGATGAAGGAATTAGATTTTGCTTAATGTACATTGGTCTTAAATAGAGTATGCAGCAGTCTTCCCTCATAGTGCTTCCCAATGAGACACAGAAACCTTCTTTGTGTTTTAACAGAAGAATACAGAATATAGGAATTTGAAGACAAGTAGCTTAGAGAGACATTATAAACTTGTTGCTTGAAAAACAAATATTGATTTTAAAAATAAATTATTTTAGTATCATAAAGAAATACAACATTTTATACATGAATGTTATGTAAGCATATTAATGTAATGTTATTTTCTTTAACTTGGTCAGAATAAAAATTTGATTTCTTGTTCATGCTCTCCTGTTTTTCTTGCCTGTTGCAGAATAATGACACTGAAGATGAGGAGAGATTATGGCGAGATCTTATTATGGAAAGAGTGACAAAATCTGCTGATGCTTGTCTTACTGCTATCAATATTATGACATCACCAAATATGCCTAAAGCTGTATATATTGAGGATGTAATAGAAAGAGTTATTCAGTACACAAAATTTCATTTGCAGAACACTCTGTATCCTCAGTATGATCCTGTGTATAGAGTGGATCCTCATGGTGGTTAGTATGCTAAGAAATCTTTCCATATTTAAAGCTATAAAAAGTCAGTCATCTACTGTATGATGATGTAAATGACTTTCTGAAATAAGAATTTTTGTATGCAGCTTTTATAGTAATAGTCCTTTCTTATCCCATACAATATCCTGAATTAATGCGCTGTTAGCTTGAGAATGAGGAAACAGAGTAAAAATCAATGAAATGTGTCATCTGAAGAACTTAGTCATGTAGCACCTTGGTTTACTGTAATAATGTCAATGTAGCTAAAGTATTTAGAAGTTTGAAGTTCAACTTTTATGTGTAGTTATTATGTGTTGAAATAAGTGATTTCATAGTAATATGTAATACGACTAGCCATGTATAGCCATGTATATAATGATTTGTTTCAAGGAAAGCTATTTAGCTTCTAGCCATTTGTTTTCATAGACACATCTACAGGTGCGTGGCTCCAATTTCAAGATCCTTTTTTTAAATCACAGGTCCAGCACTTAGAGTAATTATGAAAAATATTTATCATGTGAAATTCCTGCTTTTAAGCTGATGCTACTGAGTAGTTTTTCTAAACTGCTTTTGCAAAGCTGTAATCATGCAGTTGTTTTGGGGGCATTTTGTGAGGAAGATCATCTTTCCAGTATTTGAAACACTGAAATTGTTAATGAATATGTGTTTTATTTTCTAGGTGGTGTTTTAAGTTCAAAAGCAAAACGTGCCAAGTGTTCCACCCACAAGCAAAGAGTTATAGTGATGTTGTATAACAAAGTTTGTGACATTGTCAGCAGCTTGTCAGAGTTGCTGGAGATACAGCTTCTCACTGATACAACTATTCTTCAGGTAGGTTTTTTTCAGAATTCCTATCCAAAAATGTTAGCTTTGCTTTTCCTAAAGTAAATGTGAAGTGTAATTGTCTCGGGGAAGTTTGAAATGAGTACAAGCTCTTGAATTCTTAACATCAGAGTGGCTAGTTTGTTGTGTAGTGTGTCATTTGCATCTTCTCTTTTGCATTTAAGAAAAGTTTAACCTGCTTGTTTGGAGGTATAGAGTAGAATCATCTACACTGGAAAAGATCCTTAAGAACATCAAGTCTGAACTGCCAAGTGCACCACTAAAACCATGTCCTTGAATATTCTATCTACATGTCTTTCAAATATCTATGGGGATGTTGGCTGAACTGCTTCCATGGGCACTTAAAATCCAATCTATACCATCCCTGGCACAACTCATGGCCCCTTTCCTTTGTCTTGTCCCTTGTTAGCTGGGAGAACACACCAGCCTCACCTGGCTACGCACTCCTTTCAGGGTGTTGTAGAGGACTATAAGGTCTGCCGTGGAGCCTCCTCTTCTCCACACAGCCTGATACCCCCTCAGCCACGCCTCATAAGACCTGTGCCTTAATTTAATAACTTTATTTGGAAATAATATGAAGTAATTGTTAAATGCCTTACTTGCTGAATAAATAACCAACTCGTGAAACTGCCTGAGTACCAGTTTGTTAGTCCTATATACTTAAAATAACTTCTATCCATTGATAGGTGTCATCGATGGGAATAACACCTTTCTTTGTAGAAAATGTCAGTGAGCTACAGTTATGTGCCATCAAATTAGTGACTGCAGTAAGTACTTTCTAATTTGTGGGTTCTTGTGCCTGTCCTGCTGAGATTTCTTAGGGCATTTACGTAGATTGTATTTTGTGTCTGGTAGAGAATTGGACTGTAGAATTAATGCTATTCTTGCATGGTTTTACAGTTTGATATCAATATGGAAATAGTGTTGTATCTACCTGAGCTGCTCCTATTTGCAGAGTACTGTATAGAAAGAAATTGCCTACTTCAAGCAAGAGGCTTCTTAATTTTGATTGTCAGTTAAAGTGTAAACACAAACTCCTTCCTCTTACCTGTCCCTTTTTTATTTTAAGAAATGTCTTTTTTAAAAAAACTTTAATCCTAACTGTGTGGTTTCCATTATTTCCTGTGTTCCGATTTGAACTTGTGCAATAAGTCATAGAACTAGTATGGTATTTCTATATAATAGAACAAATTATTTTTCTCAGAACACGTGACTATCTAAAAAAAGTCTCAGCATAGGTAAAATATTATTTCAGGAAAAATGTAGTGGAACACAAATGTCCTTGTTCAAGTGGGAGATTTTAATCATTGTAAGAATATACTTTGGTATTCTGCCCAAACAAAAAGGGAGGCAAAATCAACAGTTCTGATTCTGAAAATTGAAAGAACATATCATATCAGGCATTAACATTAAAGCCTGGCATATGAAGTAAAACTGTTTTCTCAAATGTACTCTGCAACAGAGTATGTGTTCATGTAAAGTGTGTTACAACAGAGTTCTTCTTTGTACTTAGAGAAATAAATACTAAGTCCAAATACTTAGTATTATACTGTTTGACTTTCCTTGATAGTGTGTTATATCATTGACAAAAATATTTTCAATAGAAACTGTTACACATTTCTGTTATATAAAGATTTTTTTAAATTCTCTATTTGGAAAAGTTTTTATATATATTTTAAGGAAATACTTGCATTGAGAAAGCAACTCATTAACAATAAGGTGTATTGTAATTTATTGAAGAGTCATGTGAAGTGTATGCTGTCATATAATTATTTACAATATGTTAAAAAAGCTATATTTTATGTAACAATAAATCAGTGTCTAATAATCGTGTAACTATTAAATAGGTGTTCTCCCGGTATGAAAAACACAGACAGCTAATATTAGAAGAAATTTTCACTTCACTTGCACGGCTACCAACTAGCAAGAGGAGTTTGAGAAACTTCAGGTAACTTCTGATGTAAATAATAACTTGTAGACTATAGCATTTATAATTTTGTAAATTTTTGCAAGTTGAGATTTCAAAACAAATTGTTCAACAAATATCTTGTAATAATTACTTGATTTTATGCTATCACTTTAGTGTCTATTTACAAACATAATTGAAACATTATTTTTCTGACTTAAAACGTGAATGGGTGTAATATTAGTGTGTGTTGAGGATTATTTTTTGTGGGTCAATTCTTTAATTCTGTTTGTATGGAGTTACATAATTTCATCATTGCTAAATCTTTGTAGGAAAATTTTGACTGAATTGCTTTGAGGATACACTCAGAGCTCTCTTTTCACAAAGGGAATCAGTTTCATACCCATATCATCTCATACATCAGGGTTTACCACCTTTTGATGTTGTTAAGTGTAGCAATAAGATGGTGTTGGTGTGTGTATGGACAGTAAACTCATACTATTTTTGAGGTTACATCAGGGAGAAACATGGTCTTCTTATCAACTTAAGATAGTTGCCTGCTGAAGTTTGTAGTATGCAATGCTGCTGCAGATTATTGTAGGTGTAGCCCTTGTAAAAGTCACTCTAAGTCATGGTCATTATTTCCTCTTTTCTGAAAGTCACATACATTTCACATACATTAAATACTGCAGAAAAATTATTACAGCAACAGTTTGCTGTGTTTTGTTGTGTTGGAGCAAACATGATGTTATATGTAATGAGCTTATTATTAAGCATTTTAGCAAGTAGATGTTTGTTTTATTAAATATTCCTGTAGCCGTTTCAGCCAGTGAACTGTGTGCTGTTTCAGTTCACCTCTTCTGTGCAAGAACAATACTTACTGGTTTTGTTAGGTTAAATGTTACACTGCATAAAAAGAAGCAAATTAATAGATTAATGTCTTGAATGTGGAATTCTAGCAGTGAAATATCTATCTTTCAAATAATTTTTGAAAGATGCTTCTTAGGAGCAAAAATTTTTCTTGTGTTTTGTCCTTTTTGTCCTTTTAGTGTTAAAACTGTCTTTTGTTGTTAACAGGTTAAACAGCAGTGACACTGATGGAGAGCCTATGTACATTCAGATGGTAACAGCACTAGTTCTGCAACTTATTCAGTGTGTGGTGCACTTACCATCAGCAGACAAGGATTCTAATTCGGAGGAGGAATCAAACAAGAAAGTAAGATATTTTGAAAAGCCTTTTTTCATGCATGTGTGCAAAAATTATTTATATGTGTTCATAGGTATACTACATTACTACAGTGTTTTAGTAATCAGGCATTGTAATTTTCTGATGCATAAGAAATGCTGATCTGGAAATCATAGATCTATGCTGAGATAATAGACAAATGTGTCTTGTTATTTTTAGGTGGATCAAGATGTGCTTATTACTAACTCATATGAAACAGCCATGAGGACAGCACAAAATTTCCTTTCTATTTTTCTTAAGAAGTAAGTATACTGTTGCATTCTTAATTATGTTGATAAATCCAGCTCCAAATGAATACTTTGAAACCTGGCCACTGAACAGTGATAAATGCCTATTCATAAAGTTATTTATAATAATATAACTTTATAAATGCCAAAGAGAGCCTCTTGCCTGGACAAAAATGTTTACAGAAGAGAAATTCTGCAGTGTTCTTGATATATTTAAGAAGCTGTCTCACAGTTCATGTAGAATTCCTTTATTATGGGTTTCTAACATACCTGAAGCCTGGAAGAGAAGGCTGAGCAAATACTTAAGAGGTGAAGTCATGCTGATTTGGTCATCAGATATAAAAATCCAGAAATTATTTCCACTGAGCTAAAGTTAAGAGTGTCAATAGCTTGAAAAGGAATGAAAAATGTACTTGAATTAACTATAGGATTTCAAAGAACAAGTCTTTAGGTTTGTATTGAATTAATTACACTTTTTCACCTAAAGCTGAAAAGCTATTTAATAAGCCATCTAGCAATTGCATGCCTCTGATGTTAAACTTAGGGATGATATATGGAAGTCAAAAAGTATCAGGTATGTTAACTTTTGGTGGCTTTTTATTGTTGGTTTGGTTTGTTGGTTATTTGGCTAGTGTTCTTTTAGCATTCTGATTGTAACCTTTGTGAAGCATAATACTGAGATGTGCTTCACTATGAGATAAATGAAACCAAGCTTAAAGAATATAAGCACACCAACTCTTAAATATCCTACTCTAGCTTCATTTTTATAATTCTACCTACTTTGTCTGTCCAAGTTAATACAGACTTAATACAGCTAAAAATAAAAATCTTAGCAACAAAATTCTGCTGTCATGGATTAGATGCTTTATTTCCAGTGCAACTTGGAGGGATAACTGTTGAAGCAATTTCTGTACAAACAAATAAAACAAATTTTCTGCTGGTATTTCAGATTTGTTTTCTTGGAATTGCATAAAGCTGGTTTTTCTGATTAAACATAGAATTATTCCTGTTTATATCAGAATAAAAAACTTTATATGGCTGTTAAATTTGCTTACAAAAAGCATTTTCCTGTTAACAGGTGTGGCAGTAAACAAGGGGAGGAAGATTACAGGCCACTGTTCGAGAACTTTATTCAAGATCTTCTTTCAACAGTCAATAAACCAGAATGGCCAGCTGCAGAGTTGCTACTTAGTTTACTAGGAAGGCTATTGGTAAGGGATTCTTGTTTTTAACTACATTAATTTATTTCTTATTACAATGAAGAAGACTTGTTTGTTTCTGCTAAATAAACACTACTACTGTAGGAATGCTTTCTGATTGTTGACACACATGCAGCATATAAGGATTTCCTTGCGTGTAACATTACTATCCAATACATAAATAATAGAATTTTGTTTAGAGGATCAGTCATATAGAACTTGTTAAAAATAGTGTGTATAGTTTCTCTTGGAAGTCTAGTTTCACTATTTGATTACCATTTCAACATTAAAAAATGTCATTTCATAGCATCTTATAAGTGCATATATTTATTTGTAGTAAAGTCAGCCTAACAGCTGTAATTATATGTATTAAGTATCTCCTCTGGACTATTCCCTTAGTGCAGAAGCAGAAAACAACTCAGTATTTGGTTTTTTACAACTACAGCAAATGCTTATGACATTTACAGAATGGGAATGTTTGTTAGTGTGTTTTTTGAGTGTTGCTCTTCAGTATTGTAATCTAATTAATACAGTAATTTGAGCTGCTTCTTGAAAAAGTATTGTATGGTCTTGTGCTTGGTAAAATGTAGCTTTATATTTGTGTGAATAATAAGGAGATAGCATTATGGTGCTTAAAATCTCTGATGTTGGAGATACGCTGTGCTAGTTGTCCAGTGTGTGTAATGAAAAAATGCATTTAAAAAAACTCTGACAGATATATTTGTAGAGCAAGAGACACCCAATAAAAAAGAAATATTTATATAAAGTAATGTATGTGTGATGTAACAGTAAATTATATAATTTTATGCAATATGGAAGGTAGGTGGAAATTTTAATAAGGTAAAGCAATCTTTTGTGAGAAGAATCTCTGTGGCATAAATAAATATTTATTTTTAAATGTCTATTCTGCTTTTCTTAGGTTCACCAGTTCAGTAACAAATCCACAGAAATGGCATTAAGAGTTGCATCACTTGACTATCTTGGAACTGTAGCAGCAAGACTGAGGAAAGATGCAGTCACTAGCAAAATGGATCAAGGCTCTTTAGCCAGAATCCTCAAACAGGTGTGTGAGACATCCATGACAGCTGGATGGAGATCTATCCGTTCAAATCTTTGACATTTGTAAATATACTTGAAAAATTGACGTTACGGAGAATCAGTCTTAATTCACTGTTTAGGTTTCTGAATCAAATATACACAATTTATAGGTATCAGATTTGTTAACTCATGTCTTGACGGTACCATTTCTGTAGTGTTCCTATAAATTAATTAATATAGTTGTTAGTTTTCTTGTGACGATACTGAAGACATAATGGAGTAACAGTTGGATTCTATCTTAAGGGGCCTTAAAAATACACGTGAACCTGCATTTGCTATTGCAAAGAGGAACCTGAGCTTCTGGCACTCAAATATGTACTTTAGAGAGTTAATCTATTAGTCTTGCAGGGCTAGTTTTTACGTGGCATAATTTGAGGTTTTGGGGGTGTTTTGGTGTTCTCCTCTCTGCAGCTGCCCAGAGGAGAGAAAATGTAAGGAAGGGTCCATGGGTTGGGATAAGGACCAGGATAGATCACTCACCAAATACCAGCAGAGCCAAAACAGGCTCAATTTAGAGATGTGAAGTGAATTTATTATTAGCAAAATCAGATCAGGATAATGAGAAGTAAAACAAACTCTTAGAAATGCCTTTGCACTCTATTCCCTCCTTCTGTCTACCTCCTCCCCAACAGTGCAAGGAGACAGGGAATGGGAGTTTATCAATATAAACCAGTTCATCACCTGGGGCTTCTCTTGCTGCACCGTGGGGTCCCTCCTGTGGGATTCAGTTCTCCATGAACTTCTCCAGCATGGCTCCATCTCATGGACAGCAGCTCCCTGCAGATTACTGCAGTGTGAGTGCATCCCATGGGCAGCAGCACCCCTCAAACACTGGGTCACTCTTCAGTGGGGTGCAGTCCTTCGGGGACAGGCTGCTCCAGCCTGGGAGCAGGGCCCTCTTCCCACAGGTCTCCCTCAGGCTCCTCTCAGGCACCCAGCAGCTCTGCTGTGGCTCCTCCAGGGGCTGCAGGTGGAATCTCAGTTCCAGTGCCTGGAGCATTTCCGCCCCCTCCTCCTTCACTGACCCTTATGTCTGCAGGTAGACAGTACCATCCATAATTGTGGAAAGTGTGTTCTGCACAGTGCCATCAATCAGAGTAGACTGTTGTGTTACTTATAAATTTGTAAGAGAAGAACAATGTGTACAATACAGCTGATCTTCCCTTTCCAATCAAATGGCAAGAAAATAAGAAAATCCATTTGCTGTTGTCGTCAGAAACTTAAATTATAATCTAATTATTCAGAAATCAACTCAGACCTCTACAGATTTTTCTTCCCTGCTAAATTGAATACTTCTGTTGGAGATTTACTTCTGCGTTCTGATATCATTACCACAATATTAGTCAATGATTGCTAAATGCATATAGTGCTCCCTGCTGTGGTTTGGACCCATGATTCATAGGAATAAGTTTTAGAGGAAAATCTATTCTCTTTGACATTTTCAAACATAATTTTTTTTTTAGAAATAGTTTGTCCAGTTTATTTGAACACTTGTGCATGCTTTTCATTAGTTTATCTCTTGATACACAGATGTTTTGGACTTGTTAATGTTACTTTTCTCTGCTTGCTGATGTTTGCAAGCTATGTTATATGCTGCATACATGTCAAGATTCTCAGTTGATGCTGTTAGTACAGAACTGAAGATGGTTTTAAGTTAGAAGGTTCATAGCTGACGAAGAAATTTTTTTTTCTGACTGGAGAATTTAAAGCCAAAAATTATTCTTCTACTTTCATTTTGATTATTGAATATTATTTTTTAAAGGATTCACAGTTTCTTTTTGTTTTTTCTGGGATTTTTATTTGTTCAACAGGAGTTAGGCAGTTAATTATTAAGCACCCCTTATACTAAGCCAGTTATCTACAGAATTTCAGGTTTGTCAAAGGCCAGAATTTCTACTCACAATTTGCACATCAGGGTGGTTTTATATATATATATATATATATATATGTATGTATATATATATATATATGTATATATAAACCTATTCAGTATTATATGTCTTGTAGGCATGCTTTCAACTCTTTTCTTCTGTAACATCAGCAATTGCTAGGATCACAGTGTTTCAGTGTAATATTGAGGAAATAAAGGTGTTTTTTGGTTTTCGCCCTCTTTTATTTTTCTGTGATGGAGGGTCCTTGTGCAAGATCACAGAAAAAAAAAACTAACCAATTCAGTCAGTCTGTTTTAAAACCAGTCTCATTCTGGTCTTAATATTTTTCTGCTTTATAACTAATTGGTTAAAAAATTAGTAATGCTGTACAATTATGCATGCAACTGACTTCAATGTATTTTATATGTGGACATGTAGATTTTCAGATGGTAATTATGACTGTGCAATATTCTTGTTTATAATATTCTTGTTTATATATATAATATTCTTGTTTATCTTTCTACTTGTAACAGGTTTCAGGAGGGGATGATGAAATTCAACAGCTGCAGAAGGCTTTACTAGATTATCTGGATGAGAACACAGAAATTGATGCATCATTAGTGGTAAATTTCAGCTTTCTTTCATCAGGAATGTATATAAATCATTTCAGTAGCACGTACTGAAGACAATTATTTTTTATTATATGTATTAGTGCTTCAGTTAAATTGTCACCCTAACATATACTGTTGATTGTGTTTTCCAAAATAATGTTGATGCATTAGATTCCCTGAATTTCATTATAAATCTGTTAATTTTCTTTTTCTGGCTCTGTTTGTTTTGTTTTCTGTTCATCCTGCTCTATTTCTCCAGTTTTCTCGGAAGTTTTATGTAGCTCAGTGGTTCCGTGATACAACTATGGAGACAGAAAAAGCAATTAAATCTCAGAAGGATGAGGATTCATCTGAAGGAACTCATCATGCAAAAGATGTTGAGACCACAGGACAAATCATGCATAGAGCAGAAAGTCGCAAAAAGTTTCTTCGCAGCATCATTAAAACTGCTCCATCTCAGTTCAGCACATTAAAGTATGCTTCTGTACCACTTTCTTCTTTATTAGCCATGCATTTGATGATTTAAATAATTTTTTGGTGAACATATCCTGATTAACACATGGAATTTATTTCAGGATGAATTCTGATACTGTGGACTATGAAGATGCATGTTTGATTGTTCGCTACTTGGCCTCTATGAGGCCGTTTGCCCAGAGCTTCGATATTTATTTGACACAGGTAAACTGTGACTGGAAGTCTTAGTACAGTGAGACACAGTTGGATTCTGATTCCAAACACTTTCACAGCTCTATGGTATTATCTGTCCATTGTTAAGCAGAGGTATTTACAGCTCATGATAACACCGTGTGCTTTCATATTCTGTGTTGATGGCAAAAGTGATTAGGTTTTGTTTTCCTGCATGTGTTTTGTATGTTATAATGTGCACACATAATTTTATTTATTCATATATGGTTATGGCTGTATGCACACAGTAAGAGGATCATTGCAAAGTGTTGAAATAATTTTCACAGCTTCTGTAAGATGCTTATTCATTTGGTAAGATTAACTAATGAAATTGAGCTTAATTTGATTTCAAAGTAAAAGCCGGATTGCCAGTTGTTGCTGTCACTTTGGAACCTGCTGTTTGACCAATGTAGTTTCTTGCTTTTTCTAGGAGAAGGGCACTAACACTGGCACAGTGACATGTTTGAAATTCAGTACTACTAGGTTCCACTACTTAAATTGATCTCCATGCAGAGCCATTCTTAGAGTGCCCTTGTCCAACTTTGCTGTTAAAAGAGCCATGGCGAAAGCCACAGCTGAATGACAAAAGTAGAATTTAAATTTAAGAACCTTATAACCAATTTTAGAGAAGTAGAAAATCATGGTAAACACCCATGTTTAGTTTTCAGTGCCATGAAACATCACTTACATGCACCTTTTTATTCTATGAGAAGATAAACTCAGCTTTTAGTTACTACTATTATTTGTATGTTATTGTGCTGCATTTTTCTCTTAATTATTATTTGGTACGTTCCCAAAACAATTGAATCTTTGTTTTTGTTCTTTTCTAGATTCTGCGTGTACTTGGTGAAAATGCAATTGCTGTTCGAACAAAAGCCATGAAGTGTTTGTCTGAGGTTGTTGCTGTAGATCCCAGCATTCTAGCCAGGGTAAAAAAGAAAATACCTACCATGCACATATCACCCTTAAAATATATCTTTATTTCTTACTCTGAATTTTTGTTTCATTTGTTCTCTTAGCTGGATATGCAACGAGGAGTTCATGGGCGGCTAATGGATAACTCCACTAGTGTACGAGAAGCAGCTGTGGAGCTGCTAGGCCGATTTGTACTCTGTCGTCCTCAGCTTGCTGAGCAGTATTATGACATGCTGATTGAACGAATACTGGTACGGTGACTTGTGGTATTTATGGTAAAATAAGTGGCATTGGAAAATTTGCTTTTAACTGAGCCTGTTTAATAAATTGGAATTGTTTGAATGGTGATGCTTTTAAGGACAGCCTTATAAAATGCGCCACTTGCTTCTAGGGAGCCTTTATTACATTGAAAGGTGAACTTCTACAGAAAGTCATACAGCATCAGGACCAGTGCTATATTCCTTTTGATTCCATTATTAGTGTTCAAATTAACTGTGTCATGGCTTAAGCCCAAGTAGAAGTTTAGTGCACATCATGCAGCTCCTCACTCAACCCCCACATCTCTTACCCCTACCCTGGTGGAATGAGCCAGGGGATTCCACTAAAATTTACATGTTGAGATATGACTAATAATTGAAAACAAAGTAAAATACAATAAAAATATAAATAACGATAATAAAAAGGAAACAAACCATTGATGCACAAAGCAGTTGCTCACTTTCTGCTGACTGATGCCAGAGCCCCATTCCCAAACCTAGACTGGCTGTGCTTTCTAATAACTCCCCCTAGTTTATATACCAGGCACGACATTCTGTGATGCGGAGTATCCATTTGGCCAGTTCAGGTCACCTGTCCTGGTATGCTCCCTCCCAGTTTCTTCTGCCTGCCTCCTCATTGGCAGAACATGAGACAAGGAGGGAAAAGAAGTCCTTGACTTAGCCAAAACCAAAACATCAGTGTGTTATCAACACCATTGTCATTCTGAATCTAAAACACAGCACTGTGTTTTAGACAGATACTGAGAAGAAATCAATTCTACCCTAGCTTTAACCAGGACAAAGAGAAATAAGGAATTTTGCTGCATTTTTGAGGTCTGAAATATGGATCATTAAGGTCAGCTTTTCTATGCTATTTTTAGTGTTTTCAAAGGTTTGTTAGTTTTTTTTACAAAAAAATGGGGGTTTTGTCTAGGTGTTCAATGTTAATTTAACTGTCGGATAATATTAGCTTCTAGTATCTGTGTCAGGATTTTAGTCAACTACTACACATTTACTATAGTTACATGATAAAATAAGTTTGTGAAGGCTTTTGGAGAGAAGTAGGTCATGTGCATACAATACTACAGAAAGCAGTTGAACCTGACATTCAGATTCAACAGATTCTGAGCAAGGTGAAATGAAGTGAAGCTCCTCATCTATCTCCTTAGATGAAGCCTATTAAAATGGAAATGACTGCCTGCATGTATCTTATCCATAAGCTTTATCCAAAGCCTTAAAGTACTACTATCCAAATCTGCAGGGAATCTTGTGTGTTCCAATAAAGTAGCTAAAGCATCACCATATCTGGCTTGTAAGTTCTTGAGTAAATAAGTGGATTGCAACATCATGAGCTCTTAGATGGGAGGGTATAGATGGAGAAAGTGCTTCAGCATTCTGGGAACTGAACCAGAGTCTTTAAAACAAATTATGCTGAGCTTTTGTATACATGAATTCCAGAAGATTTTAGTTGCCTTTTCTAAATAAATTTTCCAAGTCAGTTTGGGTGATCTTCAAATATTAATTCATATATAGAACATAAACTAATGTTTCTGATTTGTTTTCAAGAGTGTAATTATTTTCTCTTCACAGGATACTGGTATCAGTGTCAGAAAAAGAGTCATAAAAATACTTAGGGATATCTGCATTGAGCAACCAACTTTTCCCAAAATTACAGAAATGTGTGTGAAAATGATTCGGAGAGTCAATGATGAAGAAGGCATTAAGGTAGAATGAAACATATCCTTCAGAATTTTAATTATTGTTACTTCAGTGTTTCCCTATTTTGACAAAATTAAAAAAGTATTTCATTTCTCCTTTGTAATATTTATGAGTTATGAATTTTTAAGGGCTTATATTTTAGCTTTCTGTAATTCTCTCTGACTTAATTCTCTTTCGTTTCTATCCTCTGTTTTCTGTATCTTCTTGCTGACAATCAAAATATTTTAAATATCTTCCAGAGATTTTTTTTCTTCTTGCAAGTATTTTCTCTGGTGCTTCTCTTTTCTAACAAGCGAAATTGGCATATAAAACTTTGATATCTGCAAATCAATAGTTTTTAAGTAAAAATTAACTACTTGACGTTAATATATGCCATGTGTAATTATTACAGTTATAAAGTATTAATCTCTACTAATGTTCAGTGAGGCAGTTGTGCCCCCTGAAATGTTGCTTATGTGCTCATTCTCAAAATTTGCAGAAGGGCACAAACCTAATATAATGTGTTAAATCATAAAGCTGACAATGATTATTTTGCTTAACTTGACAAAATAATTTTAAAATTGTTGAGTAATTAGGGACACAGCTGTTGTAATTTTGTATCACACTTTCAGTAGAAGTTAAAAATTTTAAAGCTGCAGCAGATATTTTTATAACTCTTGAGGTACGTTAATGTAAAGTGGCTTTCTGAGAAGACTTTTGATCAACAAGCAGATGAACAGCTAGAGCCAAGGTGCTGCTGGAAAGGGAGGATGACCATGTTCTCTCCCCTCCTTACTCTTTCCTTTCTAACAATAAGGAAAAAGGAGACATAAACTTCAATGTGTTTTTAACAGTTCCATGAAAGAGAAGTCATTTCGGAATAATTTTTATTCGCTTGCATTTTATTCTAGATTGTCCTCCATTCAAAAACATTGGAAGGTAACTATATACTTCCTATATTTGAGTGTAGAGACTTGGCTTCTCTCTCTTTCCCACCTTGTCACAGCTGTTTTGTAAACTAAAGGAGCGTACCACTGCTGCTGCAGTTCTGCTGAAGGGATTGTTTGTTCAGCTGTCAGCTTCTCAGCTGTGTTTTTCTGAGGAATACCAATTAATGCAGGAACGTGGTAACTTTATTTTCTGTAGCATCAGTTCCCGTTGTTTCATTTTGATGAAGTTTGGCATGAGATCAGTGTAAGTCCTGTAACAGTAGATCTGGGTCTGTCTCAGATAACATTTCCTAGTACAGTCTCATTTTCCTAATTCCTTATGAAAAGGCACAGATCATCAGCACATCTGTTCTATGGATGCATTAGAAATAATGTAATGTAATACTAATGTAAGTTTATTTATTTCTGCTAATATTTTATTTTCCTTCAGAAATTAGTGAATGAGACATTCCAGAAGCTCTGGTTTACTCCAACTCCACACCATGACAAAGAAGCAATGACAAGGAAAATACTAAACATCACTGATGTGGTATGTGAAACAAATTTGAATTGTGTACAAAATTCAGTTTTGATTTTAGTATCTTAGAAACATTCTCTGTATTTTTTTGAACACAGTAATATGTCAGATGGTTTCCCTTTTTATATTTCTTGGCATGAAATGTACGCCAAAAATATTGTGATTGAGCAGGCTGTAGGAAATCTTAAATGCTCACTAATCTGCTGGTAATAATAACTGACCACACTACATTCAGATTCTATTAAGTGTTTGTTCAGTTAAAACACAACCTATTTCTATTGTATGTAACATTCTACAGGAATTGCTAGCAGCCTATAGTTAAGCCTACCTAAGAACTTGTCTCTTAAAAGAAAATTTTCCTCAAACAATTGATAACCTTTATTTGGCAAAGTTAATGAGTTGTTTTAATAAATACAGGGCCATGTTTTTACTCAGAGTAAACTGATGTCTGCATAATTGTATCTTACTATTTAGGAGCAACAAATTAAATAGCGTATCTCCCAAATAGCAAAGTCTATTTTAGATAAAAATGTTCTAATTTGTAGTGAAAATACATTGTGTAAAACCATTGTGCTGAAGAGGTGTTTTAATATAAATTATTCAAAGGACTAAATTTCAAATTTAAAAACTGACTAAATTACTTAAAATTATAAGTTTAAACCTCATTTTACTTTACAGGTTTTTTTTTAATTATAGTCTAGTTTGCATTTTCCTGTCTGAAAAGTCAGTCAATTTGACTTCTGTTTAATTCTCATTGCTCTTGCAAGTTCAAATTTGAACCACCTGCGTGCTGTTCCTGATATACGATACCAGTGAAGGCTTATTCTGTTTATATAAAAAGTGTGTTTGTGTGTTTGTGTGTGTGTGTACTTTTCTCTGGTCTCTGGTGCCCAGTGACAGGAAAAAGGGAATGACCCGAAGTTATGTCAGGAGAGGTTTAGGTTGGGTAAAAGCAAAAGGTTTTTCACCCAGAGGGTGGTTGGGCCCTAGAACAGGCTCCCCAAGGAAGTGGTCACAGCACTAGCCTGACAGAGTTCAAGAAGATTTGGACAATGCTCTGTGACTCTTGGGATGTCCTGTGCAGGGCCCAGGGTGGGACTTGATGAACCCTGTGGATGCCTTCCAACTCGAGAGTTCTTCTATGATGTACATGCATGTCCACTTTCAAAGTGTCAGAATTATATTTATACATAAATTTGTGCAAAATTTTCTACAAAATGGAAGCTTATCTTGCACTAGGGACAGCAACCTCCAGTAAAATATGTAGGCTTTTTGTTGTATGAAATACAAATTCTAGAGTCACTAAAATGGTGGGAAATATTTTTCAAATACAGAAGACAGTTTCTGCTCTCCATTGTTCTTAATGCATATAGAAATATATGCATATATGCTGGTCTTTTGAGATGATATTTATATTGAAATAGTTTTTCTTCAGATGCCTTGTTTATTAACCAGTTTATTCTCAAATATACTTATAGGTTGCAGCTTGTAGAGATACAGGTTATGATTGGTTTGAACAGCTTCTTCAAAATGTAAGTAATGAATTTTTAATGTATAGTGCAATCATTGTTAGAATTTTAGTGTTCCTTTTGCTTCTAAAATACATATAATGGGAACTCCAAGAGCAGTCCTACAACAGACAAATTCAATTCCTGCTCTTTAACATCTGACCTTTTTTTATCCTTCTCAGTGCAATTTTCTTTGGCATTAGTTTCTGTCTTTGCAAGTGATCTATTAAAAACACTTCTTGATTTTGGGAGAAGTATCATTTGTTCATTTAATTTCATTGGTTCTTCAGAAACAACTCACATAAGACAAAGTCCACAGTTAAGATACTTAATTCTGAAATAAGGTATCTAATGATATCAGGTTTGTTTTAAACACTAGATAAGTGTATTTTCACATCCAATGTATTTTCTACACAATTTATGGAAGAATTGAATCTTCAGAGTATAAGTTAATTTTGCATTATATTCTATTTATATCTAATACCAATATTTCTAAGAACTGAGCTTGGTTTGTTTATATCTCTTAACCTGTGTTATCATTCTCTGCATCTTGCATGCACTGGTTAATTTTCAAGCAAGAAAATCCTTTGATTCCTCTCGGGAGTGTAATGAAAATAGGTTATCAAGTAAATCAAAGCCTTTTCAATAAGAGCCTCTTCTCTGAAGAAAAGGCTGTAATATGGTCTCAGTCCTTCTTAGATATTAGAAGAAGCTTAATGGACACAATTTTAGTACCTAAACTCATATGTAAAAAGTTTAAATAAAGTGTTGATATACAATACAGCTATGTTAGATCCTCATTTGGTATTTTACCTTAGTGTCAAAAACATTTGTTTTGAATTTTGCACTTTATTTCTCTAAGCATTTTAAAAATCTTGTAACTCCTGCTAGTTTCTGCATTATTTCATTAAGTATAAAGCAGCTTCCATCCTGATGCAAAAAATAAGGAGAACTATTATGGATTTTTATTACAAATTTTATTTATATTTAAATATACTTTACTTATATTGCTTTTTTACTTCCTGTAATTTTTTCTTCACCATGTAAGTTTTATGGAGAATTAAATACTTTTGTAGTCTAAAATCCTTGTGTATCTGTTCTAATTGTTATTATAAAACCAGAATATACTCTATGCAAATGAATGCGGCTTTACCATGAAACCATTTTCTGTTTCATCTGCTATAGCTGTTGAAGTCAGAAGAGGATGCTTCATATAAACCTGTGAAGAAAGCCTGTACTCAACTTGTTGACAATTTGGTCGAGCACATTCTTAAATATGAAGAATCTTTATCAGGTAATATTATTTAAAATTCAGCTAAAATCCTTTGAATTTTTTTAATGATACTATAACAGTTGTTGAAATCTCTTTATTGCAAAAAGTAACTGTTCTGGAATTCCTGTTAAAAGCTGATTGTAATAAATCATGGTACTTAGGTGATGAAATTTAAGCTACTATGTAATAATAAAACTTCCCTAATCTTCAATAGCTAACTACAATCATAGAACTACTTTTAAAATAGCTGATTCAAACTTTCAGATCACTGAAACCTAAACTATCATGGCAATTGTATTTGCATTTGTAGGTCTGTATTTGTAATAGGAATCATTGGCTGGGCTAATCTAACGTTTACAGTAAGGAGTATAAAAATTGGTGATGTCTTTGATGCATCTTTGCTTCTTTTTTCAAGTTTTTTGTAGTCACATATAAATGTTGACAGGGTATGTTCCCATTTCAAATAAGAACATTCTGTTTTGATCTTTAAAGAGATGCAGTGAAAGAGATACTCAAACAGTGTTTAGGCCATATGTTTTTCATTGCTTAAACAGTACTCGGTCTTACTGTCCTTTTTGTGTTTTCTAATCTTTTGCAGATTCTGACAATAAAGGTGTGAATTCCAGTCGCTTGGTTGCTTGCATAACCACTTTGTTCTTGTTCAGCAAAATAAGGCCCCAGCTAATGGTCAAACATGCCATGACCATGCAGCCATACCTGACCACTAAATGTAGTGTAAGTAGAGATAATCAGTCTTTTCCCTAGGTAATTGAGCATGAAAATGAACGTCTGTCTTGTATACTTGATGAAATTTAAGGTAGGAAAAGGAAATCTAAAATTATGGAGTTTTTTCATAAGCATTATGGCTTTGGAAGTTACTAGATCCTTTTGAAGATCCCTGTAGCTTTAAGATGTTCTCCCTCACATTCTACATCCATATTTTGCAGCCAAATGAAACTGAAACCTGTGCTGCCTCTTTCCTAGTTTTTCTCCCTTCAGGAAATAGTTCCTTAGAATTGGTTTTGTTTACAGTCACAGTCTTAGAAATAGTTAATGTTTAACATGTTAATATTAAGATTTAAGGATAAAGTTTCATGAGATAGAGTGACATAATATGTAACAAATATATGAGAAGAAAAAAATTATTATTTCATCCTTTTCTAGACTTCATTTCTCTCTTCTCTAGCTCTAGGGCTCTTGTATTCCCCATAAGACATTGTAGAGAGCTCTAACACTGAAGCCCTCCCACAGTCAGGTCTCTGAATCTTTGCAGTGGTTTCTGCCATTTTGATCTGTCCCCCAACTGGTTAACAGGAGCAGGGCAGGATCATGCACCCACTGCTCAAGGATGATGAGCATGAGTGGATGGCAGCAGTGCCTTTCAATAGGGCAGGCTTAAGGGGTAATTGTTACCAGCTTAGATTGTAGATACAGCCTGGCACTTTGCAGGCATTTTCCGTGTTCTCTAGGCACATTTACAACAGGCTCTTAGAGCTGCTTCTGAACAAACAGTATAGGAAAGACTTCTCTAAATGTTTTCTTGTTGTGGTTCATTTAGTGGATTGCAAATGGTTTGTTTTGTATTTACACATGGTTGAGGTGAATCATGAAATTACCACTGACAACTTGAGCATGTCAAATAGCTTGATACTGGCATTCAGGATTTATACTATCCTGGTTAGCAAGCTGGATTTGTCAGAATTCAAGTTCTAGCAGCATGTCTCTTTAGCCGATGTTTTCCATAGATTCCATGCAGTTATGATAATGCAAACCAGTAGTAATTTTAATTGTGACTTCTACATTTGTGCACATTATTACCTTTTGTTTAAGGTACATTAAGTCATAGCACAACTTCATTTTGTTGCTGATACCTTGTTTTCAGGTGTTGAGTTTTCTCTAGTGTGCATTATCTCAGAAAGAGTTCCTAGATTTCTTGTAAGACTCCAGAAAATTTTCAGACCCAAATGTTTTCAGGTGTGACACAGCCTTGATAAGAGGGTAATTTTGCTCATCCAGACTTTTTTTCCTCAGAATGCCTGCAGTAAACAGAACTAGATTTCATAACAATATGTAATTTGGTAGCAGATGTAAAGTATATAAATATTCTTTTAAAAATATCTTAATTAAGTTGGAGTTTTTAACTGTCAGTGCATATTAGTTTGTCCATGGCCAGAAGTATTAAATACTGTAAATGCTGTTGTTTCAGACCCAGAATGATTTCATGGTGATCTGCAATGTTGCAAAAATCTTGGAGCTTGTAGTGCCGCTAATGGAGCACCCAAGTGAGACCTTTCTTGCCACTATTGAGGAGGACCTCATGAAACTCATCATCAAATATGGCATGACAGTAAGTTTTTAATTGCTACTGTTTAACTGATTCCATTTCACATGACTTTGGTTTAAAGACAGTCTTGTCTTCATTATGAAGATAACCTTTGAGTCATGAAAATCAGCCTACTGGGTTTACCAGGGTTTCCACATGGTTTTGCTGTATTTTATTCTGTTTGAGTAGGTTTTCAGAGCAGTCTAGGGAGGGACATTACATTATATCTGTTAGATTAATTTTAGTTCAGCATATTTTTTTCCTGCATAACTTCACAATAATCTCCACTTAAAACTTCTAAGTAGATAACTTATTTGTTCTTTCTTGCTTCTAGGTTGTTCAGCACTGTGTGAGCTGTCTTGGGGCTGTTGTGAACAAGGTCACCCAGAACTACAAATTTGTGTGGGCCTGTTTTAATAGATACTATGGTAAGCAAAATCATAACAAGTAATTGTCACTTTTCAGTTTTGAGTACAAGTCTTATCTGAGGAATACACCACAATTAAACTCTGTAATAAAAACTTTTATTTTACTGCAGGTGCACTTTCTAAATTAAAAAATCAACACCAAGAAGACCCCAACAGTACAATACTTACTGCCAATAAACCAGCACTCCTTAGATCACTTTTCACTGTTGGAGCACTGTGTCGACATTTTGATTTTGATCAGGAAGATTTTAAGGGCAACAGTAAGGTAAAATAACTTTCATTTATTCTCCGTATCTTAGATTTAATGACTGTTCCACTTAATTTTGAAAGGACATTATTCCTAGTCCCCCAAAGGTATATATTTTTCCATAATGCATATGGTATAGCTTTCTGGTTTTTAAATACATGATTTTGCAAGGACTGTGAGGTAAAGTTGTATTTCTCCTTTCCTTTTTTATATATATCCTTTCTATAAGAGATTAAAAACATCTGTTTCATCTTCAAATAGTTATTAATATTGTTTTAATTTGCCCAGGTTAACATTAAGGATAAAGTCCTTGAACTGCTGATGTATTTTACGAAGCATTCAGATGAAGAAGTACAGACAAAAGCCATTATTGGTCTTGGTAAGAAATATTAATTTTTTTATTATTCTGCTCTAGTAGAAATTCTTGTATATCAGTAGGAAATTATGTATTTGTGTAGTCACAGTAGAGTTTGCCTAAAATCAAAACTTATGGCATATTTTGTTTGAGAACTGGTCATAGCAAAACTGTGAAAGGGTTGCTAGTTCCATAAGTGTGCAGCAGCCTGGGTGCTTTTGACAGTGCATATTTGATGTGTCACCAAGCTGTAGAGGGCAGATGATTTCCCAGGTAATGTAGACACTATTTTTTTACTCCACATGCAAGTATGCTGTAACTCCAAACCTTGTTTTTCAGTCCACAAGGTAAAAAAGGATGGAAACACTTGGAACATTTTAGGGATAGGAGCAGGCATTCTGAAGGAGTCAAGAGAACTGCTGTTTATAGTAGCTGGATGGCCTTTGTGAGATTAGTGTGGCATTTCAGTGACTTGCAGTAGAAAATGAACTGCCACTGACTTAGGGACAGAAATCATGCATCCAAGGAAATCTTGTTTGGGCAGATAGGTCTTGGTGTCTGGAAGAGCTCAATTCATGTTTATTGCTTGGTTTAAAATAAATTGTGTCCAAGGCCCAAGGGCCTTCATTGTATGATTTAACTGTGGACAAGAATTTGCCTCTTTATGTTGCTTTTTAGGTGAGTTTTCAGATATCCTACTCTAATACAGGCTGAGGGGTGTTCTGAGGATAAGGCTCAAGACTGAATCTTCATTTTCAATTCTGTGAGAAACAATTTCATGACAATTGAGCAGAATTAATGGCATTGGAGTTGCCTCAGTTGCATTAGCAATGCTGTGATTCTCTGGACTACTTGATGTTTTTCTAGGCATTATGTCAAGGTAGATGATACTTTCCTGTAGTCCAGTCCAGTTTAATTGCGCTCTACAGAATAATAGCATGTGGGGTAGAGTCTGTATTCCTAACCACAGACATGATTATTCTGCTCATGGATATGGAGTATATCACATTTGCCAAAAATGTCTATAAATTATAGACTAAACTGTGATCTGTTTTGTCAGTAGTCATTCTTCAGACTTTTTTTCTGCCTGTAAAAATATCTATCTTTATATTAATTAAACCTCACTGGTTTTAGTGATATATTGATTTCCAAGTACTGATTCTGGAGAGAGCTGGTTGTATGGAGATGTGGTAGACAGTGGAAATTTCCACCTCAGGCTGGTCTCTGAGCAAAGTTGTTGAACTCATTCAATGTTTGTGAGCAGCAGTACAGTGAAAAGCACTAGCAAGCTAACTCAACATTTATATATGGTGGAAAGGGTCATGTGAAGAATGTACTTTCCTATTAGCCTTTTTCACTTTAGTAGGGACACTCAGGAGTTTTAGCCTTTGCCTCAGGATATGCCACTGCTGTTGAGGGATTAGGCCTAATGCTAACATTAATTATTATGGTTATGCTTCTCTTCCAGATGTGTACTTGAAAAACAAGTTGAGGATATAAACTTGTTAGTAAATTTAGTTAATTTTTAAGTACCTAATAGTTAATGTTTTACTCAACCGAGTTTAGTTCTTACTCTAAAGATTCTTAACAGAGTGAAAACAAAGGTATGAATAGAAATTATGTGACAGCATCTCTGAGATGTGAATTCAGTCCTTAAAAAAACATACATCTGGTGCCTTTCTTCATCTCCTATGACAGCCTCTTATGCCAAGTAAGATTTCTTCCCCAGTTAATTGGGGATGGAAAAGTAGGATTTTCCCTGAGAATACTGGTGGTTTAGATTTCTTAAAGTGAATGAAGAAAAGGTCTTATGAGCTGTTACAGATACATCCATGTGCTTTTCATTTTTAAAATTAACCATAAAAAATGGGTTGGACTTTGCACAGAGGTGGTCAAGTTACAAACATCAATATACACTTGTATAGACCACACAATCCAAAGACCACCCTAATTTCTTTTCCTTCTCTTTTCCCTTTCTCTCACCTGCTTCTCTGCTTTTTGTTTTGGGACTGAAATGAGATCTGAAACACACTGGGGGCTTACCAGATTAGCCTTTACCTTATCTGCCTTTGTGTGTGTGTGGAGCCTGTTTCAAAAACTTGACTAAATCTTCCCTCTGTTACAGCTATTCTTATATATAGCTCTTGCTTAATTTTATTTGCTTTCATTTCTTTCCCCCATTTTTCTTTTATGTTCCCATTTTTATTATGTGCCCATTTAAAATCTGAAATTTTTGTGGTCGTAGAAAATGCATTTAATGTCTGATTTTCCTAAACAGTCTTAAAAACAATTAATTACTTGAATGTAAATTAAATCAGGATGTTATGTTCCCATTACAGTTTTTTGAAGATACTCCATAAGAGTTTGTCAGCAGCACTCCTAAATCTACATACATTATCTAAAATGGTATATACTGCCAGTAATTTAGAAAAGTTTTTATTAAATACAGACTTAAGAACAGCGAGTTCATTGGCAAGGGTAAGGCTACAGCTAAGAACTGTTCTGTAGTGTGTGTCTTGCAAAACACATAATCTTGGGAACACTTCAGATGATCTTCAGGTGAAGACTACAATAAGTATATGCATAATGACAGCAAGAGGTACAAATTTTAGTGTGTTCCCTGGTGACTATTTTTTCTATTATGATGTTAAATACCTGTGGTATTTATCAATTTTTCCACATTTTCTCTGCATCTGTATGAGTCACAATTTACAGTTGCAGCAAAATGTTTGTCTCTAGATATATTAGAATGTTTGTATTAGAAAAATAACAGATAATTTTTGGCAACATTCCTTTCTTGTTCTTATGATAGTTCCTAGTTCTTGAGATGCAGGCCTCTACATCTGGAACCATCTGGTTCTAGACCTGTACAACTTCCTGTGCAGCTGCCCTGCCTGGGTCACTCAATTTTATCCATCAGAGTCATGTTAATGGAATTGTCATGGCTATCACAGCACCTTGTTAGCAATGGGTGAAGTCCACAGGGAAGTGTGATACTGTTTGGACTAGAAAAAGCTGCTGGGAGGAGATACATTTCATACCTTTCTTCTGAAGAGCCTGAAAAGCAGAACTGCAATTTCTATATTATAATAATGAGAAACCATTTCCTCTTTTCTCCACTCTTAGGATTTGCATTTATACAGCATCCAAGTTTAATGTTTGAACAAGAAGTGAAGACTCTGTACAACAGCATTCTTTCAGATAAGAACTGTTCAGTAAACTTAAAAATCCAGGTGTTAAAAAACCTCCAGACCTACTTGCAGGAGGAAGATACACGTATGCAGCAGGCAGACAGAGACTGTAAGTGCTGAGTTCTTCTGTTCTCATGAGCCTTGCAAAACCCAACTTTGTTGCATACTGTTACTATATACCTGTGCTGAAACACCTAAAATTGTAAACAGATCAGTAGTACTATACCCAAAGTATTTTAGAATTATTTAAAAATACATATATGCATAGATGTATTATTTACTTCCAAGATGTTCAAATTCTGGAAGCAATACAGAATTCATAATTGCTGAAATGATGGAAATAATATTTTTTATCCAAAAACCCTCTAAGTTTAATTTGTAGATAAAAAATAATAAGCACAACATTTAAAAAAATATTTTATTAAGGAATTAAGGCTTGAATTAAAATTTTGTTTCTTTGTATTTTCATATATGTTTATACATTAGACTGTTCTGTGATTCATGAGATCATAAACCTATTCTAAAAGACAGCAAAAGTGTGTATTTATTGTGAAAGATCAGCATATATCAAGTGATGGCAAAATAAGTACCATGATGAGTATGCTATTGCTTTTGTCCTTTTTACAGGGAAAAAAGTAGCAAAACAGGAAGACCTGAAAGAAATGGGTGATATTTCCTCAGGGATGAGTAGTTCCATCATGCAGCTATATCTCAAACAGGTCCTTGAGGCTTTCTTTCATAACCAGTCCAGTGTACGCCACTTTGCTCTAAATGTCATTGCACTGACATTAAACCAAGGTCTCATCCATCCTGTTCAGGTATGATAGGCTTTTGTGGGACTTTCTTCTATACCTGTTTTTAGAGGCTTTCGCACTTGCTACATATATTTCCAGGTCTTCTCTTCTACTTACGTTACAGCAGTTTCTTACTGTAGCCAGAGGCCTTTACAAAAGGCATATTTTGAAATCTGCTTTATGTTGTTAGCCGACAAGATTCCAAATGCTTCATTTTCTGTTTTTTGGATTAAGATGTAAAAGCCCAGGCAGTACCTAAAGAGCATGTAGAAATGTACATTGGAGCATAACTCTGTTATGACTTTGAGGTATATGCCAAAATGTTTTCTTTGTTTAGCTCTTTATCTTGTGTCAGCTTGCTTCCACCTCAATCCCTATATCCTCCAAGCACTATGGAATTCCACAGTCAGTGTCAGACCTTCAACCATCATCTCCATCACCCTTTGCTTACATAATGTTTTGTAATTAATTTTTGATGCTGCAACCATTGCACATGTTCAGTCATAAGTGGTTTTTTGGGGGGTTTTTTAAATGCAATTTTCTGTATTTCAAATTCACTTTAGAGTTTGAGAAAAAGGGAAATACTACCTGAAACCTCACAACTTCATTTGTATGCTGGTGTCTTGTAGTATTATGTTCTATTTACTTGAAGAAAGGGTAGTAAGTTGCATAGACCTTTCTATTCTAATTTCTGCAGTAGAAACAAAGAAAAAGGCTGAGAAAAAGGAGGTAGAATGCCTCTGAATAACCGTTTCATTTGTTTTTCAAGTGTGTGCCATACTTAATTGCTATGGGCACAGATCCAGAGCCCTCTATGCGAAATAAAGCTGACCAACAGTTGGTGGAAATAGACAAAAAATATGCTGGGTTCATTCACGTAAGTAATTCTAATTTAACATTTTACAAAATACCATTATGTTCTCTAGTGGTTTAACACTTGAATATGCTTCAGGTCCAGAAAAAGAGTATACAGTAAAAAAAAAAAAACAATAACACTAAGCAGTTGTAAAGATGACTCGCCTGAGAAACAGAAACGATAATATAATTTGAAGTGTCTCTTCTAGTCCACAATTTCCTTTAATTTATGATTCAGATTAATTATTTTCACACTAAATAGTATTTTAAAGCCTTTATTTGATAAGAGGTAAGAACGAGTGTTTCATAATGTTTAGCAGTGGACTAAAAAAGAAAACACCATGTAACATGTAACCATGTAACAGTCAATAGAAGTCCTTAGAATATATATATTAGAGTGTGCAAGGCACCAAGACTTTATAAATTGTAATCTAAGCAGAAGAAGCATAAGAAGCTATTTATGTCTGATGAATCTTGTTAAAAAGAAAAACGAAAGTCTATGTGAGGATGTGAAGTTGTGACATAGTGCCAGTTCTCTTTAAGATCTGAAATGAAGCTGCAGCATTCTCCGTATTTTGGAAGATCCCAGTCTAGGTTCTCTGTGTGTACTCTGTTGTAGGACTTCTCACATGTCCTTCTTTGTATTCCAGTGCATTTGGAGCATTGTACTGTTGATGGCATCCAAACAGATAACTCATCCATTAAGTGAAGGCTAGCAGTTGAAATTTGCTGTGTTAGGCAGCTAGGATTTAAGACAGTGTATAGACACATAGACAACTTTTCTGAACAGTAGCAGAGGTACTATGAGGACAGTTGTCTATGCAGCCTAACTAGAAAATAAGTTTGTTCTGAAACTAGAGCAGGACCATTGAAGTGAGTAAAATCAACTGGAAATTATTGGACGTATGAAAAAAAAAAAACAAAAAACAAATACTAATTTTCTGTTGTTAGTCCTATTGTACTCATATAGATTCGGTTATTGGTTCCCTACAGGGGATACCAAGCATATACATGTGGTAAAATATTCTGTTCATGTACGAAAACATTTCAATGTTCTTGAAAATTGTTTAAGTTGAAATACCTGGCTATAGTGGGTAAACAGATTAGCTGTATGGTCCTAGCAGAATTTACAGTCAAAGCAGTTCACAAGACATTCTGATCTCTGCCACAGGTTCTGTTTGATAGCTCAGATCTGTTTATCGTCTCAAAAGGTAGTATTGCCTCAGTGTATGTTTTTTATTTAAATTTCAGATGAGCATCCCGTAAAAAGGATTCAGTTGTACTGTTTTGGAAGCAATGTTTTGAATAAAAATATATATTTCCATTTCAGATGAAAGCAGTGGCTGGTATGAAGATGTCTTACCAAGTACAGCAGGCAATTAATACCTGCCCAAAAGATCCTGTGAGAGGTTTTAGACACGATGAATCATCCAGTGCGCTGTGTTCACACCTCTACTCCATGATTCGAGGGAACCGTCAACACAGACGAGCCTTTCTAATTTCTTTACTCAACCTCTTTGATGATACTGCAGTAAGCACCACATTTCCTTCACTTAAAAAGAAGTTTAAATGCAGCATTAAAAGCTTAAGTTCTCCTTTTGTGATGTATTTTTATGACATAATTATTGATAGCTTTGTCCCCAGTATGTATTTTTTTTGCTTTCTAATATAAGGTATTTATCCATGTAATAGAATATATGTTACATCACTCTGTACCTTTTTATACTCAGTTTGGACTGATTAGAAATAATGTATCTTTAGGTATGACTAAATTTTGCATGTATAGAAGTTGTTTAGAGTGGTTTTTGGGGGCTATATAGAATAAAAATTATGGTCTTTTTTTTTTTTTTTGCCCTGGATTCTTAGGAGCATTGCAGAAGTGTATGGATCCGGGATATTTCTACATGTATTTATGCGTAATTTTTTCTTTAACTTCCAGAAAACAGAGGTGAATATGCTTTTGTACATAGCAGACAATCTAGCCTGTTTTCCGTACCAAACACAGGAAGAGCCGCTGTTTATAATGCATCATATAGACATTACATTATCAGTTTCTGGTAGCAACCTACTACAGTCATTTAAAGAGGTATGTGCATTTATATTTTAGTGTATTTATGGCGGTGGAAACATAAGCTTCTCTATAATGTGGTCAATTTTTCAGTGAATGCAGTACCATTATCATTGTGTGAACCAGTTGCGTCACTTTGCATGTAAACAATAGTCAAAAACCAAGCAACACTGTCTGTTCTGACCTTTATCTGGTAGACACTAGTCAAAAACTCTACTTACATTGCTGCTTATATTATTAAAAAATAAAGATGAATTTTGAGAGCAAATTTATATGATTTCCCAATATGGCTGAATAACAACCATATTAATTAATTGTATACATCTGAAAGCACATGAACCTGGAATCATCGTGGAATACTAGTTTGTTCTGGTTGTTTGTAAAATTTTAATAATAAAATCCAGTTGGCAGTTATTTTGTTGTCAAGTAGCTGATGGCAGTTGCATTTGTGTTGCTTGAGAGATTTAAAATACATTGTTTATTGCAAGAGAGGAGTGGGCAGTATTTCTTAAGGCAGCAGTAAGGACCTGAATCAAGACAGAGTACCTGTTGTTATGGCAGCACACAAGCCTGTAAGTGAGAGGCCTCTGCTGCTTAAACACTTCAGTGTCTTCCTTTCCTGAAGAGCTGTTGCAGTCGAAGGTGCAAATTGTCAGGAACCAGTTTCTATAATGTCCAGTTTGACTAAAACACAAGTCAGAGTTGATGCCTGAAGGTTCACTGCCTGAAATGTACTGTGCTTTAAACTCTCACCCTACCAAAGTTGATTTTTAATCTGCTAGAAAGAGACAATACTTCTTCAGGTTGAGAACCAGTGTGTAGCACCCAGCTCCAAAAGGATGAGATCGTGCTTAGGTCTGTGTCCTGAAAAATCGTACTATGTGCAGTAATAATGCATATGTGAAGTTAGATCTGTATATCTACAAGTAATCCTAGAACTAATCATAAAATGACTATGGTTGGAAGGGACCTTAAAGATCACCTTGTTCCAACCCTCGCTTTTGGGCAGGGACACTTCCATTAGACCAGATTGCTCAGAGCCTCACCCAGCCTGGCCTTGAACACTGCCAGGCACAGGGCAGCTGATTACTATTAATCATTATTAGTTCATTATTAATATGATCACTATCAATGACCATCACATATGTCATAGAATTTCAAGAGACAAGGATTTAAAACCACTTTAAAACCAAAGTACTTATGGAAATCTCCATGAGACACAGAAAGTATATTCAGGTGAAAGAAAAACAGAATTTTCTTCCTGATTTATTGCATTTGGCTTTCTACTGTATTTTGCTGTCACTGTTAATGAACTTCAGCAGTCTTTTAATGACAACATAGCAGGGGAGTGCTTGTTGCTTCAGTTCCTTCTGTATGCAACTTGCATGAAAATCTGGGTGTTGGACAAATTTTTCAGTATATTTTTGCTATAAATAATTTTAAGAGTATCAAGTTATAAATTAATAATATTCTTCAATGAATTCTCTTTAATTTAAGATAGTAATGATTTTGGACAGATTATTTTAGGAACATACATTGTATTATTTATCCTAATTTTGGAATGTGTGTTAACTTCTTTGTTGTGCAGTCTATGGTGAAGGACAAAAAAAAGGATAGAAAGCCTTCATCGGAGGAGGAGTCCGAGAGTGACAGTAACAGTGGCAGCGGGAGTGAAAGCGAGGCGGAAGCTTCTAAGCCTCGGAGGTTACGGAAACGAGTGGACTCTGATTCAGATTCTGATGAAGAAAATGATATAAATGCAGTGATGAAGTGTTTACCTGAAAATTCAGCTCCTTTAATTGAATTTGCTAATGTCTCCCAAGGCATATTATTACTTCTGATGCTGAAACAGCATCTAAAGAACCTCTGTGGATTCTCTGATAGGTAAGGCTATTTAGATAGTAGGACACTTGTTATGCAGTGACATTTTTCATTTGTTTAAGTTGATTGTAACTACCTGTTTAAGCAATACATTTGTGTAACAGAGAAAAGAAATTTATTATGTTGAACTTCGGCTTAAAAAAACCACAATTATTTGATTTCTTACCAGGGCTATCTATTGTATATGGAATGATTCAAAGAAAAATACTTATATTGGAGGTTTTAAAAGCTTTTTGTTCAAATTACTCTGGACTTTCCTTTAAAGGTCTTCTCTTTTGTTTTCTTCAAACAGTAAAATTCAGAAATATTCTCCATCTGAATCTGCAAAAGTTTATGATAAAGCTATAAACAGGAAGACAGGAGTGCATTTCCATCCAAAACAAACTTTGGATTTTCTGCGGAGTGATATGGCTAATTCCAAGATCACAGAAGAAGTGAAGAGGAGTATAGTAAAACAGTACTTAGATGTAAGTAAAGTTGCTTTGCAGAAAGTCTGAAATCTTTTAATACAGTATAAACTGGAAAGTACATTTCAAAATGTTAAGTTCCTGGTTACCTTATGTGATGTGTGGATCTTCCTTTCAGGATGTTTAGCAGGACTGTACTTCAAAGATTTCTAAGAAGTTTAAACTCAATGGTAATTAATTTCAGCTTAAGGGTATTCATCTTTTTGGAGTATTTTCCAATTTCTGGTATCCATGGTGTATACCTCTCCCATATTACTTGTTCACTTTATTCCCGACTCTTTCCATCACGGGAACAGAGACTGTGGTTTGCTAACTGTCCCTCACCCTTCACCAATAACAGATAGAGAAATCTTGCCATTTGAAAAACTCAGGAAGAAAGCTTGTGTATATCTACAAAAAAAAAAAATCAGAAAGTTAAGTTTGTAGAATACAACATAAGCTGTTCAAGTTTGTTATTTGTTTTACCCTGTTTCTTTACTTTGCTACTTGTTTCTAATATAATGTACTGTGATATAAATGTCCACGTTTAAAGTTACAAAGTGAACTGATCTTTTCTCTTTTAATAGTTCAAGCTCCTTATGGAACATTTGGATCCTGATGAAGAGGAAGAAGATGGAGAGGTGTCAGCTAGCACAAATGCGCGGAACAAAGCAATTACCTCGCTGCTTGGAGGAGGCAGCCCTAAAAACAATGCAGCTGAGACAGAGGACGATGAAAGTGATGGGGAGGATAGAGGAGGAGGCACTTCAGGGGTGAGGCGGAGGAGGAGTCAACGTATTTCGCAGCGTATTACGTAAAATGATTTTTATGTGCTTATAAATGTCAGTTTATTATATTAAATGTACACCAAGTAATGTAATCCACATGAAAAAAAAAAGCATTTTGTAGATAGAGATTCTCTACTTAACCGTTTATACAACTTTTGTAGAAAGTTTAACAGAAAAGACAATAAAAAAAAAACCAAACTAGAAAATGAGATTTATCCCGTATAAAAAGTTATTAATTTTCCTTTGGAATGTACTGTGTGTTATCCTTTTTATTGTTGCCAAGTTTTTATGTAGCTTTATGATTCATGTGTATATATAATTTTATATATCAATAAGAGATAAAGACACGGGTACAAATTAAGAGTATGTGGTTTTACAAGGATATGTTAACCCCTTGGCGCTGGCGGTCGCGGTGCGTCTCATTGCCGGCAATGGAATGTGTGCCGGGGAATCCCAACTCCCGGCGTCAAGGGATTAAAAGCAATAAAAGCAATAATTTCACTAAAGTTCTTTTGTGTAACACTTGGTCTTTTTTCCCCCCAATGTTTTAGTCATTGAGAAGGTCAAAACGAAATTCAGACTCTACGGAGTTGGCAGCACAGATGAATGAAAGTGTTGATGTCATGGATGTCATCGCTATTTGCTGTCCAAAGTACAAAGACCGACCACAAATTGCAAGAGTAGTACAGAAAACCAGCAATGGCTTCAGTGTTCAGTGGATGGCAGGCTCCTACAGTGGCTCCTGGACTGAGGCTAAGCGCCGTGATGGCCGCAAACTGGTGCCTTGGGTAGACACTATTAAAGAGTCAGACATTATTTACAAAAAAATTGCTCTAACGAGTGCTAATAAGCTGACTAATAAAGTTGTGCAGACTTTACGATCGCTGTATGCCGCCAAGGATGGAACTTCCAGCTAATGAATTTGTACATGCAGCCAAATTTACAGGAATTGAAATAACAGAAAAACTTGAAATATCAACTTTCTGGCAAAAAAAAAATCAGTTAAATGAAGAGTAAGAATGGAACCTGGGACGCGGGGAAAAAAGAAGGAAATGTTTGGTAAACATTTTTGTGGGAGCTTCCTTCGCTGTTGTGCAGCAGAAACTTCTCAGTTCATTTTTACTCCCACTGTATTATAGTTTAACAAAAAAATTGTTTATATCTTGAAAAAAAAACCTTTCTGTTTAAAAAAAATAAACAAGTGAATGTTGGAAATTAGTCTGTTAATGTTCTTAATAAAGTGTTCTTGGAGTTTAACCTAGCAGCGGATGGCTTTCTTTAGCTTAGCCCAGTTTCCAGGAAAGCATTGTTTTTCCAGGCTGTAAAGTGGCAGAATCTCCTGGATATATAATTTATTCTGTTGAAGAAAAAAAAAAAAAGAAAAAAAGCATGCAGTATCTATGACCTACCTGCAGGAGGAGTTTTTGTAAATGTAGATTTTGATGTATTAGGTCACCCTGAAATAATACAAGAAAAGGGATCCCCAGCAAATCTGGTGGAACGAATACTGCAATAAATTTTTTTACTTCTCTTTGTTACTTGTCTGTTTCCATTTGAATTTCTTATTGTAAAGATCTGTTTAAATCCATTTATATTATTTTGCAGTCTTTTATGTAAAATTTACTATATCAGTGGTTTTCAAAACAAGACATAAAATATTGTTTATACAGTTTGTATAGGCTGACTTCTGAATAATTGGTATCTTTTTATTTTTATCCCTAGAAGGGTGTAAACACAAGTTAACTCCAGGGTTTTATTGTATCCTGCAATATTTAGTATTAACTATATGATTTAGCACTGTGCCAAACACATTTTCAAGAGTACGTTTTGATATAAAAAGAAACTATAGTTTATTCCTTGTATGCTTCAATTTCTTTCTAATGCTGTCCAAGTGGTAATTTATGATAGTTCAGATTTGGGGAAGGCTGAATGACTCTTCTTCTTGGGCGAACTGGCCATGTATGCATTTCTCTGGGTTAATGTAGAGAGGCTTGTGCCAAGAGGAGCTAGCTACCAGTGTCAGAGGAGTGAATGGGTGTGAGTCTGGGCAATTACACTACATTCCTTCACAGACAAATATTTTAAGAAAATGTTTGTATATTAGACTAATTTTTTTACTAATTGAAAGATGTTTTCACATTTTGTAAATTGAAAAAATGCTGTTGAAATCTTCCAGAAGTATTTGCTTCAACTGCCTTGCCACAACATTTCATAAGCAGTTTGTCTTCCTAGAGAGCAAGAAAAGCAGCATATTTGCAAACAGTAAAAAAATCTAAAAATGGCTAAACTTTTTAGGAGTCTATTAAACCCTGGTGTCTTTTCAAATGTATTTATCGAAAACACGTGTTCCTCAACATAGTTATTTTTCTATTACTTTTGTTTTGTTTCTTTTAAAAAATTAATATATGATAGGGGGCTGTTTTTGTGAAACTAACTTGTGGAATTCTAATACATTATTCAATTTGTGAGGAATAGTAATAGTATTTCAACATATTGATATGTTAACCCAAACAACACATTAAACAAATTATTAATAACTCCTCAGAATCCAGTTAGTAAATAGTTGGGGAATGCCTTTTTGTTGTTTCACCACTGGAATTTTTCTGAACAGATATGATTTAGCACCTCTTTATTTGGTAGTGTTGATAGTGGTCTCTTCACCATACAAAAAGCCACCTCTTGGGCTAAGATGGTATTGTTAAAGGAGGGAGAAGTAGGAGAAGCAGGAGTCAGTCCTCTGCAGCTCTAGAAAGAGGACATTTTTGCAACAAACAGTGAAAGACTGTTTATCAGGGCCAAGTGCAGCCTTTACACTGGCAAACTCATACTTGGAGACTAGAGGGGTTGTGTGACATGTCAGATATTATTGATAAGCAGAGTTGAAAATACTTCACCAAGAACTCCCAAGTGATAAACCCAAGGATTTCATACCGTTGCAGTTTAAAATTAAGTTGGCTGTTAGTAATTTCTGATGCAATTATCTTAAAGCATCTTATTTTTAATAAGTAATACAAATATTTCCTTGTTCATTTCATGTGGCTTTTCCAATAGTAAAGATGGGGATTATTTCAATTTGCTTGGTATTTATTGGAATAAAATTATCAGAAAGTAGTTATAATTGAACAATATAAGTTTAAAGCTGAAGTCTAAAGTTGTCTTAGTTGAGAGGATTTAGACCATTACTATACTGTATGTTATGCCAGTGGCATACATGCTCCTTGATGGGATATGATGATTGTTACATGATTTACAGTTATAAAGTTGATTATAGATGATTAAATAAATTGAATATGATTCTTACTAGTTAAAGAGTTGCATTTTGCCCTCCTGAAGTACGCAGAGTAATGCCTAGTCTGGTTTTGCGCATCACAAGAGCTCTGGTTACTGGCTGTGAAGGGAAAAGGTGGCAATGCCCCGTTTTGGGGAGCAAACTCCAGTTTGCTGTGTGAGACTGGGTCTGGTGGAGTCAGTGCCGGTGTCAACACCAGCGGCGCCAGTGCAGGGCTCAGCCCCTGAGCAGCAGCTGCAGTGGTGCCACCATGAACCACCTCAGCAGCAGCAGCAGCACACACCAACACAAGAATTTCTCTACGTGAGAAAATGTTTGGTTTTGTTTTGGTTGTTCCTTAAGTGCTGCAGTGCAGTGATTGATCCAGTGACACAATTTTACTCCTTTGTATTGACATAGCTTTGTAGTATTTTTTCACTGTATGGCTATAGATTTTTACATATATAAGATTATTGAATTTTTTATTCTTCCTGCTTTCTCTCTTTGAGTACAGGATCCATACGTGGAACTTGTTGCAGTAGCTTACCTAACAAAGTAGTATTACCAAGCTTTTAGAATTAACACTAGCCATATTGTACTTTTTAAGAAAACACAGACACTTCCACAATCTTAATAAGAATTAAATTATTATTTTTAATCTTCCACTTCATACTGTAAAATTGCAGAATAATTCTTGAATATTTTCAAGATCACAATAGTTTTTGATATAACTGTAATTACAAGTATTTTTTTAAATGATTCAGCAACACCCTTTTGTATTTTTGAGGTTCATTATTGCTTTTATTAACCACTCTAATGTGTACAAATGTAAGCATGGGAAATATTCAGCATAAGTATTTTAGTGAGGTGTGGCCATTAAAAAAAAGACATTTAAATTTTTAAAATTTGAGTCAAACTTTAGCCTTTGTTTTGCTATTGTGGTGTCACTAGTGAGAATATTGTTACTGTGGAATAATTATGTTGTGCTAAACAGTAGCTCTAACATGAAATACCTTGCAGCCCTGAAATAGTTCTTTATTGTGTTTGTGGCTCATGTCAAAAAAAAAGTTTTGAATCAGGTCTGGCTCATCTGGTGCTGGTTAACAGCAGGATCTGCCCCGTGCATGTGTTAATGACATTCCAGGGAAACAAATGGTTGAGTTCAGCTGATCCTTTGCTTTGACTCCGAGCCCCAGGTGGATCTCAGTGATGCTGAATTCAGACAAACACCTTTTCTGTGCTTTCCTGTGTCCCAGCACTCCTGAGCTCTCATGCCCTACACACAGCAGGAGCCCAAGCCACAATTCCTAAATCCTAGTGTTCCTCTGCTCACCAAAGAGCCACACCATGGTCATATGAGCATTTCCATATCCTTCAGAGAATTTGTCATCTTATCATTGAAGTTGTTCTGAGTTGTAATGGGTGAGTTCTTAATGTAAGTAGCAAATTTTTAGATCTCATGGTTCCTTGACTAAATATTAAAATGTTATTGTTATATACAAATAAGTTCATAGTATTTTAATATTTCATTTATTTAAAATAAATGTTTTAAGAGTTCAGTCTGGACCCTTCCAAAATGAAACTTGAAAGTTTTTAATCCTAGAATTTGCACAGACTTTGTTGATTCCTTTTTCACTATGCTCACAGTGCTCAAATCATGCCTGGGCATCAGTAAATCATCCAGGGAATGCATTTTTTGATTATTCTGGGAGACTTCTTGCCAGTCTGCGTTCCCCCCTTCAGACATAACCACATCATTTCTAATTTCTGCGTTATTCAGCTGCATGCCCTGCTCACAGCTGCCCAGGCTGTGAGGTCAGATCTGCTCCAGACACTCCTTGCCTGGCGGGCCGGTTCGGGGCACGGGAGGGCTCGTCCTGCGAGGGGCTGCGCTGGCTCGGGCCACCAAGGCCAGCAGGGCGGCGGCCCAAGGGTGCGCTGTGCCCGTGGCAGCCGTCCCAGGGGAGGGACGTCGCCAGAGTCTGGCGCCGAGTGACCCGTGTCACTCCTTACTTCAGCGGCCTCTTCTTTAAAGCAGCCTGGTTGGGCTTCAAAGGAACTTCTCCCAATCACTGTCTTTGTGCGGCTGTGTTGAAAGGCTCATATTCCTGTTTTGAAATAAGATCCTGCTTCCTACAGTCTGGAAAGGTGATTGGTCTGATTTCAGCCCCACTTTCCCGGGGCCTGGCCATGAGCAGGGTGCTGCAGCTGTGCCTGCAGTGCAGCCTGTGCCTCTCAGCAGCTGCAGAACCAGCACCCAGCTGTGCTGCGGGGGTCGCTGCTGGTGCGGGCTGCACCTCACTCCCCACACTGTCTGTCCGTCACCTCACTTTCAATGCACTTCCTCCTTTCTCTTCTCTCAAGAGGGCCTCTGAATTTGTTTTACCTATCCCTTATTTGTATTTCTCATCTCAACTATCAAAGGCTACAAAATTTGCTGGAAACAGACCCATTTTGTCACTACATGTAATTTATTTTGGGGAAACCATATAGGGGGCCATCTGCTTTTCATTTTGACTTCACAAGCACAGACTGAAGACTTACGTTTTCTTTGATCAAGTCTTCTTTCAGTCTCTTGTTTCGCATGTTTTGTTCTCTTGTTAGCATTCGTGATTGCACAGAAATACTCCTTCACTGCACTTAAATTCCTGAAAGCCAGAAATACATGTGTGGAGGGAGACATTTAGTGGGTTTCCTGCTTAGACTTAATGTATTCTGTGAGCACAGGTAAAGTGTGATGAATCCTTGAGAAAATCTATTTGCTTCTTATTTGTGAGAGCTTTTTTATTTTGAATAGTTTCATGTGGAGGAGGATGTTCAGATCCAAGGTCACCTGTGTGATGAGCCCCTGCAGTTCCCTGTCCACTGACAAACTGCAGGACAGATTCACATAATACCAAGTTCTGGGTGATTCAGATCACTCCTCATCCAGGCATTTTATTTGCTGTCCTAAAGTACTGCTGTTGCTCCACTCAAGAGAGAGAGGATCCCTTTCCTTCCCTTCGTGTTGAAATCCACATGAAATAATTGGTGCAGAAGTTGTTATTCAGTCTGTGTTCAGCCTTTGAGCCATCCAGACCAAACTTTCCAGACCAGCCATACACAGGCTAAGTTTTTCCTTTGGACAACTGATCCCAATTACAGAATCCCTCATTGGTAGTGTAAATTTTTCCTACCATTGATTTTTAAGTCTTGGTTGGGAAACCCACTCTGGCCACTTCTTTAAATGTCATACAAGATATTGGTGGTAGGAGGGTGCACATAATTACAAGGCAGGCCCTTTTCAAATTTAAGTACTTTTTGAACTTTCCTTCCATCTATTAGTTGTGTCTTTCTAGATCAGAAAAAGAAAAAAGTCCTTCCCTTATTTTAGTGTATTTGAAAAGTTCCCAGGTGAGGCTCAGGGTTTTCTTCTGCTTTACCTCCTGTGTGTTATCTCAAACTGGAAAAATTATTTCTAAAGAAGATTTAGAGTTGTATTTATTGTTAGGATAGTAGTGAAGTTTTGTTCCTTTTTCCTACAAAATTTTACAAATTGTAGTGCAGATTTATCTTGTGTACACATTCCAATGCTACATAAAATTTCTTGAAGCCTGTGTAGGATCAATGAAATTCCACAGCTGAAGACCCTTGTTTCCATCTTCAGGGGCAGCTGAGCTGGGCTTGCCCTGGTCCTGCTGCCCCCCCAGCCCTGAGGAGCATCTGCCCTGGTGTCCTGCAGGGAGTGACAACAGAAGGCATCCTGCTGCCACCCTGCCTGAGCAGCGCTCCTGCATCAGCCACAGAGCTGACAGAGAGCCACCAACTCAACCACAGCTGAGAAACCTCTGGGTGATCCTGTATCTAGTGGGTAATATGCACATGCAGATGTGCAGGTTTAAAACTCAAAAGTGAATTTGTACTTTTACATGTTTTGTGCAGGGAAGAAAATAGGATTTTAACGTTTAAAATGAGGTTTCTTACATAGTGACTGTGGTAAAAGATGCCAAGAGCTGCTGGGGTTAATGACCCTCAGTGTAAAGTTCATCACTTTTCCCAGCATCTTGCCATTAATTGGCAGGTGCTGCACTGCTCTCTCACTGCTTGATTAACAAAATTAACCTGGCATTTCAATATCACAGTAGAGAAATGAAATTAAATGAAATTAATAGATCAGAACTGCTATGGTTGGAAGGGACCTATAACAATTATCTAATCCAACTGCCACTTCCAAAGACCTTTTTGCTAATACAAAGAACATTTTAGGACTGAGCAAAGGTTAAAACCTATTGCTAATGGCACTGTCCAAATGCTTCTTGAACACTGACAGACTTGGGGCACCAACCATCTCTCCAGGACGCCTGTTCTCCTATGTGACCACCCACAAGCCTTGTGGTAAGGAAATGCTTCTTGGTATCCAGTCTGAACCTCTCCTGCTTCAGCTCTGAGCCATTCCCATGCATCCTGCCCCTGGATGCCAGGGAGAAGAGCTCAGCACCTCCCCGTGCCCTTCCCCTCCTCAGGAAGCTGCAGAGAGCAGTGAGGGCACACCTCAACCTCCTTTTCTCCAAAGTGGACAAGCCCAAAGACTTCAGCTGCTCCTCACAGGAGGTTCCAGCTCTGATTCCCTCCTCAGGATGCACGGAAGAACCTTCCCATCCTTCTCCACCTGCAGGGCCCAGCAGGACCCAGGCGAGGCCCATCCCCTCCCTGGGCTCTGGCTGTGCCCTGCTGGGAGCTCTGGGATGGGCTCTGGCTGTGCCCTGCTGGGAGCTCTGGGATGGGCTCTGGCTGTGCCCTGCTGGGAGCTCTGGGATGGGCTCTGGCTGTGCCCTGCTGGGAGCTCTGGGATGGGCTCTGGCTGTGCCCTGCTGGGTGCTCTGTCTGGTGATGTTATTCTTCACTTTTCTTATTTTCCTGAAGAGGCTGCTTTGAAGATTTCCCATGCCAGCCACTAACCAAAAATTAAAAGAAACAAAGTTAATTTGTTTTTAAACATTTATTCTATGTGAAGTGTAAACAGACATATGCTTGGGAATGTTGAGTATTTTAGGAATCCTGGAAACTCCTGAAAAAGCAAGCCAAACCAGTGTCCTGGGCTGCACCCAGAGCCCCGTGGGCAGCAGGGCAGGGAGGGGATTCTGCCCCTCTGCTCTGCTCTGCTGAGACCCACCTGGAGCCCTGCATCCAGCCCTGGGCTCCCAGCACAGGAACCACAGGGACCTGCTGGAGCCAGCACAGAGGAGGCCCTAAAGATGACTAGATGTTGTATTGCACTAAATACTTATTTAGTTGCTTGCACTGGGTGTTTGGTAGTTTGCACTGTTCCCATGATTTGTATCCTATGACCACACCGTCGTCCCCTTCCCCCGACCCAGGGCACGTGTCAGCCTTGGTGGTCTCTTCCTGGGTTACCCCTCCCCTCGCCCCTCCTCACCTGTATCCCTTTGGCTGCAGTCCTTCTCCTCCAACCCCTTTCCGAGCTCTTAAAGCCCCCTAGAGACAGCTGGCTGGCCTCTTTCCCACCTTGGAAAATAAAGGCAGGGTGTTGGTGCCCACATGGAGAAGAGCACTCCTGGTCTTTTGCCTTTGTCCGTGCAAGACTGCGTGGGCTGGGGTCCATAGCTCGCCAGATTGGACCTCAACATTCTGCCCAGACACAGAGTCTTACAACTAGAGGGATGGAGAACCTCTGCTCCAAGGACAGATTGTCCAGCCTGGAAAAAAGAAAGCTCTGAAGGGACCTTAGAGCTCCTTCCAGTACCTGCAGGGGCCTCACAGGAAAGCTGGAGAAGGATTTTTTTACAAGGGTAGGGAGTGGTAGGACAAGGCGCAATGAATCAAACAGAAAGAAGATCAACTCAGGCTAAATATAGAGAAGAAATTTTTTCTGTTGAAGGTGGTGAGTGAGTCACTGCCAAGTGAGAGGCTGTGATCACAAAACCACCAAGAACTAACCAAAAACCCCAAAGGAATGGCAGAAATGAGGCAGGCTGGATAAAGAAAAAAATTTCCCAACTTCTTCCTTTTCCAAAGTTTCAAGTTCTGCAATTTGGTGCTTGAGGAAAATCTTTTGTTCAAATTTGAACATAAGCATTAACTTCTTTTTCAGCTTTGCAAGAGAAACTTCAGCCCTGAAAAACTAAGCAATTAAACTGTAAACCAGTTTGGATTAATAAATACATATACAGCTGTATTTAGACTACCTTTACTTGGATATTAGAGAAAATTTGATTATAAAAGGTTGCAATGACTTAACAGATTTTTATTAGTTTGATCCTCATAACTTCTATGACAGCAGACCTCCTCAAGGGTTTTTTTAATTTCTATTTCAATATTTCTTTAAATTAAAATGACTGTCTGCTTCTCTCAGAAAAAGACCTTCTAAACAGTTTCCTTCTCTTCAGCCCTAAAAGGGGTATCGTAGAAGAGAAAGTGCAAAAGAATTTGAGTCCATGGAAGGAGCTTGGTTAAGAGGTCACTCTTGATGATCTTCTCACGAGTCCCAAGTGCTTTTTCTCACTGCTGTGGCTCTGCAGGAGCAGCTCTGCCTGCCCAGGGTGTGAGTTCAGTGCTGACATCCTGACTGGGAGGTCTTTGAAGCCTCCCCGCCCTTGTGTTAATGATTTGTGATGCTGTGGATCTGGAGCCACACCAAGAAAGCATTTCCTTTACCACTGTTAAAATGAAATGGACTGACTGCTTTCTCTTCTTTCTCACAGATGGCTGTGGGCGTAATGAGATTTCCACACTTGGCTAAACCATTTTTCCACCAGGAACAGAAAGTGTTTCCTGATGATTTGTTTGCTGCCACTCTAAATAAACACAGTATTACACTTTGGGGAAAATCACAGTTTCATGCTTCGACTGGCTCTTCAAAGGCACTGGCCCCTTTCACTTGAAGATGATCACACCCAGTCCTGAGTTTTGCATTCTGGTCAACTCTGTGAGAAAAGCTGATGCAGATTCTGAGGATTGCTAAAAAAATCATGGCCAGTTTAGACCCCTGAGCCTACAGGAACTATCAGTTCTATCCTGGCACGTGTGTAATCCTGTAACAGTCTCCCTCTGAACTTTATTTTTTGATGCTTGCCAAGATGCACATTCACTTGGAAACATGAAATTTTTAGGGTTTTTACCTATTACAGTTTGGGGTGACAGTAATTAACCACTAGAAATCAATACACCTTTGACTTCCATGAAAAATTTTTCTTCACTACAAAATAAAAACTACAGCTGTTGGGAAAAAGTCACCACAGCTGCATCTGTGGTGATGCAAAAGACATCACAACTGCTTGATGGTCACTGAGCACAGGGGAAATTTTTCTACAAACCCCTGGGGATTGCTGGAGGAGCTCTAAACAGGAGGAACAATGATATTGTTTTTACCCCAGTAAGTACTTGCCCTTTGTGTCTCACTCTGCTGTCTGACTTTCCTAACAAAAGTCTATTTTTCATTTTCATTTCTGACTATTTGTACCTCTTTCTATCAATTACTCAAACTCTTCTAAACATTTCTCAAAACTACTGCAGCATGGGTTTAAAATACAACAGTAGCGCACATTTACACATAGAGTTCTAGTGGTACACAGCAATAATTAATGGTGCTACATGTGTTAATCACTTATACCAGAAACAAATAAAATCACTTTTATTCAACCAGTTTATCACAACCCTTAATGTTATAAAAATAACTTCACAGTATGTTAAATATTAAATACAAAACAGCTGTACACCGCTTTTAAAATAAAAGAACATTTTGTGTGTTTTATATATGTTTCTATATAAAGCAGCTGACCCAGACCCAGTTTAAGACTGTGGGTCTGCCTTTACCAACTATATTTAGCTCTTCTTGACCTGAAGACATATGGAAGGGAAACTACATTTTAAGGAATTCAGCTTCATTTAGGAAGGCTGGAAACAGTGAGAGTTTCCATGCTGCTTAAGAAGGAAACCAATGCAGGCCTCAATCCATTTTAAGTAGAACAATTACTAATTTTAAAAAACAAAACCCAAACACCAGCAACTGTTTGGAAGAGCACAGTGGCTCTGAACTATTCACTTGTCTTCCACATCTGCTATCATAGCCTCAACTGCATTCCAGTCCAGCTTGCTGAGGATGCTGCCTGTGCTTTCAGAAGCACTGTCAGTGCTGATGCTGCCCAGAGGAGAGAAGCTCATGCTGTGCACTGCAGAGGCCTGTTGGGGCAAGAGAGGATGAACTGAACATTGTGCTTCATTCATGGACAGCAGAAATTATCCCACTCTTTTAAAACATGTCCAAATTCAGTGATGTGTCTGATTATTCTGCAACAAATGCAATCTGTTTTCCTGTAATGCCCTCCCACTGGTGTCTGTTGCTTGGGCAGGCAATGTGCCTCTACAGTTGTTAAAAAGAACATTCAATTTCAACGCTCACAAGAAAGACTGCAATTCTAAAAAAAAAAAATAAATAACATGGTTCCCCTGAAGCCCCACAATTTATGCCTCTCTGTATCTATCTCACCCACATATTTTGAATAAAGAACCCCATTTTAAATAAAGCAGAAGTAAACAAAGAGTAAAGTGGCAAGTATCAAATAGTTTATAGAATAAGTAGGTACTCTACCTGGAACATGGAGTCATGAGTATCTTGAAGTATTCTTTGGATATCATCAGGCACAGTCCAAGGACTCACCACGTCTCGATCAGTGTCAGGATCAACACTCTCTGTCTGAACTGCAGTGGCAACTCGAGGAGGCTTCTGTGCTGAGCTTCTGCTGACTCTGCACTCAGCAGCTGAGGAGAAAACACGCCAACCACAGCCCTGTAACACTTCTTGCACTTTTCATCCCAATCTCTTGAAACTCCTTCAAGAATAGAAGCTTCAGGTTCTAGGAACTAAAGCTGTGTGTAAATCCTTGTGAAAACAGCAAGCTCTGTTACCTAGGACTGATGTGGGTTTATGGTGAGAAAAGGCTGCTGGTTCCTTCCAGCCTCGTGCTCTGAACTGCCTTCCCAGGGCAGAACACAAAGTGGAACAGGACTATCCTGATGGTGCCGTCCCCCACAAAAAGCACATTGCTTCCTTATTTGGCAGAGGACTAAACTAAATAAATTCTGAATTTGTGCCTCTTCAGAAGACATGGAACTTTGATGAAACCCTTAGCAGTGATGTGATATACTGGAAAAACAGATACAAGAAGGTGTCAGGAAATCAGAGAAAGATCGACCTGAATATAGAGTTTAAAAAGTGAATATATGGAATGGAGAAAAATTATTTTCCACATGAGTAGAAGCAGTTCAGGAAATGTGTCTTTCTGCTTATCATTACTTCTCTCAATTTCCTATACTGCCAGTCAAATACATTGACCTTTGACTGTCCAAATTATGCCAATAGTATAATTCTGGTGTACGGCAGAATATAATCAGGCCACAGTATTTCCTAAGTCTCAGACTGATTCACTTCTCATTCTTTGATCAGAAATTCTGCTGCTGTTAACAAGTACTGTATCTGTTAAAGAATTTGATTAGGAACAATCTTTTTTGGATCCAGACCTACAAAGACAAGCATGGGAAAAGTACCACTAAAATCCAAAGGGGATTATTTTGTTAAGCTTAGTCAAATTTTTCTGTGCTAACATGGAATTATGCCAAAATTATATATTAGATGAATACTGTACAGAGGGATAACAAAGACCATTCCTATTGTAAAGAGCTCAGAGATTCTGCAGCATAGAAGGGCAAGGGAGAGGCAGAATTCTTGTGCCTTGGTCTGCAATTAACTTTCTCTCTGTGGGTTTGAATTGAAAGATAAAAGATTCTGTCCCTCATGATTTCATAATATGTGTTTCAGCAGTTCACCAAAATCTAGCACGCTTATTTCAGTAATCTTAAAACTGTGACCTGGCAAAAAACTATTCAGAAGGTAAACAGAGGTGGTTAAAATATTTCACAAGTTTCTAATTAAAATGATTTTTAAGTGGGGAAAAAAATAATGAATTTTATTCTTCTAAACGAATGCTGTATCTGCATCCTATTCCCCCCCTGTATTATGTAGCATTATGTCATTGTTCTGTGTAACTTACAGTGTCTGGGCTTAACAGGACCATTTGAAGCATTTCTCAGTCTTCTTCTGGAGGTACTTTTCTGAAGCAGCATACAGGCATTTCCTGTAAAGAGAAAGTAAGCATTTTCTTTTTTAAATGCTGATCAAATTTACTCAAAGATGGTTAGAAATTTTTATCTACAAATTTGCTGCCTGGATTACATGGTACTCTTGCTGTGGCAATTTAAACTACCTTGGATTTAAAGAGAAGTGATAAGAAAAGGTAACTCATCATTTAGCAAAACAATAGCAGCAGAATTGCAAAAGCCTTAAGATAGGAAACATCCAGGTTTATAAATCTGATTTTTTACACAGATATCCCTCCCAAAAATCCAGCAGTCACCTGAAGATCCTCTTCAGTATGTGCCTTCATTAAAAAAGTTCTGATCTTACCCCTGGATTGTGTTAAACCAAGAGCTGGGGTGAAACGTTGAACTTTTTGACCAAAGCCAAGTTTGGCAGCAGTTCTGCTCCTTTCTGCCAGAACAGGACTGTTCAGATGCCCTCTGCAACGAGACAAAAATACCAACACAACAAAGCTTAAATACTTGATACTGTGTACCATATACCCTTCCTCCACACAGGTCAGACCTCACAGGCCATATTCAGAAGAGACATAAAAGCCAGAGAAATGACATTCAGCCCAGTGAGCTGAGGACCAGCATCACACACTGCTTGTGGGGTCAGTGAGCCTCACCAGAATCACAACTGCTGCAATCACAGTGAACACACATCAAACTGGCTTTACAGAGAGCCACCTTACGTCCAACAAAACTTTTTAGTTGGTAGCTCCTGCCACTCCTAAGTGGATTCCTGCATGTTGTTCCTTAGCATGTCTGATTCTGGCTGGGCTGATGCACTTAAACTTCCCTTGGCCACACCCAGCAGGCTCTGCATAGCACTGACTACATTCAGTTTAATGTTATATGTTGGAACTGTAACCAAAAAGAGAAGTTTTACTGTAGTGAAAAAGAGATGCAGAAATATTAAATGACAGGATTACCCTGTAAGTACAGTTCTCCCTATTACCCTGTAAGTACAAAGTTCTCCTAAAGTTATCTCCATATCTCTCCTATAAAAAGCAAAAAATTATATAAATAGGAAGAAAAACTACAATGCAATATCCACCTGTATTAGATATATACACATGTAGCATTAACGCCATCAAATTGAGTAAATTAATCAGTTCATAACACTCAGATACCCTCATCTCCCCAAAAGGCAATAAGCAAAGTGTGAAAGTAAGAACAAGTAAAATCCTAAGTAATGAAAAATTAAGAAAGAGAACAAGTCTAGAGTTTGCACAGTAGAATCTTTATTTGCTTCTTGCTTGCTGTTAGATGCTCTTCAGGTCTATACTGCTGGTTATAGTCCAGTGGCACTCATGGAATCACTAAGGCTTCAGAGGACCTCCAAGATCAAGTACAACCTTTGATGGGATTACAAGCCTGTCAACCAGACCCTGGCCCCGATTTCCATGTCCAGTCACACCTCCAAGGGATGGTGACTCCACCACCTCCCTGGGCAGCCTGTTCCAGTGTTTAACCACCCTTACTGTAAAGGAACTGATGTGAGTATGGGTTAGAACACTGCTCACAGCCCCAGCTCCTGAGTTGGCTTATTCAGTTCTCCAAAAGGCATTTTTAAGGCTCCCTCCATGATTTGCAGTACTGGTTTTAACAAGCCTGGAGCAGGGACTTGAGAGTCTCTGATCCAGACAAATTGTATCTTTGATTCCACCAGCATATGACTTTTCTCTCAAGCTATTCCTGTCTAAACTTGCTACAAAATTTGGAGGGTAGTAAAGACACCAGTAGAACAGAGCAGGTTTAATGCTTAAAGTGTTACCCTGTACTAGATGCCACCTTCCTCCTTCTGTAAGCTTGAGCTGATCTTGTGCTGGACAAGGCCCTGTGATCACTCGCTGGCGATGCCACTGTTTCAGATAACATTTCATTCATCAGAGAAAGTGCATCTGATACTCTGATTCTGTGATGCTCAGACAGCAGGGCTCTGCAGAGAAATAATATTGCACATTACCTCATGCAGTCACTCACTTCACTGCAGCTGGCTTGTGAGTCCTGTAAGGCTACATGAAGAACGTTTTTTACAAGATTTCACAGAAAATATACTAAGCCTTTTAAGAGATCACTAGCAAAAAGTTAGAACAATTCTTACCGAAGGGTTTGAGAGAATTAATGTTGGGGAAAGAAAACAAACAATGATATTTGGAAAGCAACAAATACAGTCAAAGGATAAAAATGTTCAGAATTTCCCTAAATGATAAAGAAAATGTGGATTATTCATGCTTTTGGTTAAATTTCATTAATATCTGAAGTTTCATAAGCAATAGAGTTAAAATGATCTCTACATATCTCTACATCTTCCTCAGGACTTGAAAACTAATATAAAAATAAGGATTTTAAAAGCAACTTACTTGTCTTTTTCTTCTTTCTTCTTCTGGAAGACTCTAATATCCTTTGAAGTAGGATAATGATGCTGTTTAAGAAAGTATAAAAATCTTTAATTAATTATGTACTGTGGTTGCATTCCAGTCTCTCACTCTCAAAATGTACTTACTTGACTTGAAAGTTACTGCTTAAGAAACTCTGAAAGCATATGGTCCAACCAGGAAAATATGAAAGCATATGGTCCAACCAAGAAATTCAAGTAAGATTGCCTCTATAACTTTCCATTCTCAAAAAACATACTAAAATCCTGCACATCTTCCATACCTCACATGCTTAAAATATTAACATTCCTAAGGAGATGTCCTCACGGTCAAGCTCAAAGTTTCAAATGGCCTCACGTCCAGTTTCCTAAAAATCAGTGGTGTTCCTAATAACTGATATATAAAACAGAACAAGATTGCACTTGGACCTGTGTTCACTAGAGTACAATTTGAAGTCTTTAATTCTAATTTAAAAAAAAGCCCAAACCAATCCAGACCAAACCCAAACCATCCACTGAAAGCTGAAAATCCCTCCACTAATGATTTCAGGAGAAAAGCCCATAGCAAAACCATCAAGTGTATATTAATGGGCTGACAGGAAAGGGAGAGAAGGAGGACCCATTTTTCTTAAATCACTTTTCTCCACACATGTGCAGAAGAACACTGCAGTTCAATTGTTTAATTTTTTAGGGGAAATACTTTATTTCGCATAGATCTGTTACTCTTTCTGAAAGTGAATATAATTGAACTATTTAATCACAGGGAACTTGTGCATGTTACATATTTGCTGCTTGGGAGTTAAAACAAGTAGAGCTTCAGCCAGCGAGAATTTACAGCACATCCTGAATTCAACAAGTAGAAAGTGTAGGAATATATTTGGTGTTGTTAGGTCTCATCTCCTGTAACCCCAGAGCTTCCTGTAACTCAGCAGGATTTTTTCAGGTCCTGAAGGCATCCAGATGGCAAATGCATATTTTAAGAGTAAACACCAATTGGAAAATATATTCTGAACCGCTTTTGTATGGTTTTTCCTAAGTTTTCAATTATTTCCAGCACAGAAAAATTTCCAGATCAGGCCATAAACGTGTTTTTACTAATAAAAATGTAAATTAAATGTAAAAAAAATTTAAAATGTAAAAATTAAATGTATTTAATTAAAATGTAAAAAATTAATTAAATGTAAATTAATTAAATTAAAATGTAAAAAAAATTTCTGAGAGTGGACTGTTCATTGAAATCAGCCTTCAACAAAATATATTGTAAGATACCTGACATATATGGCATATTCTAGCACCTCTGCTGATCCCTTATGATTTCTGCATGCGCGCCTGTGTGGGTAAAGGCAGTGACAACTACCCTCAGTATCCTGCCATGTTTGTAAAGGATGCTGGCATACGAATGCCGCTTTTTAAATTCTCTGGGAGGCATGTGGAAAGATGAAACAAGGTGTAAACATGTCTTAAGAACTGCTGTAGCTATCACTCCCTGGGAAACTCATGTCTCATCAGTGAATGTTGCAGCTGCATCCATCACTGTTGAGGATTACTCTGTAACAGCCACCTGCAGCCAGCGGTCACCACTGCAGCCTCTGGAGAACGCTGGTGTATTTACTTACCTGACACAACTGTGACCAGCTTCCAGTAAAATAAAATCATACACATAGAAACCCTACATCACAATAGGAAAAAAACCCCCCACCACTCCCAGCCTTTACATTATCTAACCTGAATAATCAACCCTTGTATAATAAGTAACAGTTACTCTTCAATACACCTGTTACTCTTACCACATTCTTTCTCAGGTTGAATGGATGATGTTCTTTCTGTCTTTGTTCATCTAGTTTCTTCAAGTATTCTTTCATTCTTTCCTTTTGCTTTCTTTTCATCCATGTTTGGATCTCTTTTCTTTCCTTTTCTGTTCTTTGAGAATGCCCAGAAGCAGAATCAAGGACCCTGAGGGCAGATGTGAACAGGAAATAATCTAGCACATCCTGTAAATTACAAACAATGGCAACTACATGATATAACAAAAAACATTGAAAGCCCTTTAAAATCCTGACACAGCTGGAAGCATAAATAATGAACAAGAGGGGAAATTTTCTTTTGCAAACTTTTACTAAATAAAATCCTGGTAAACAAGTAATTTCCAAGACATTTCCTAAAATTATTCTTTTACTTGTCAGCTACATTCAGATAACAGAACTAGAGCTTAAACTGGTGGGAACTGTGTCACTAATGCAGCAGACCAGTGACTTGAACAGCTGCATATTTTTGTCTTGTCAGCAATTGATATCACAAACTGCAGTAGGAAACAGCTGTCATTATGACTTCTCTCAGGAAAGAGCACAGCTGATTTTATAACTGACAGTCAGGAAGGTGTAGAAATCTCCAGTAGGGAGAGGAACATGACAAGCTGGAATCTGGGGCTCGAAGTTTCTGAAGCTGCTGTGTCCCTGGCAGGAAATACCTGTTCTGTCTTTCAGACCTGCTTTAAAAGACCTGAAGGTCTGAACTGAATCTCCTCTATAAAACCAGTTGTATAAAACCAGTGCTCCAGCCTATACCTAGCAGAAGAAGGAACAAGCAAATAAGAAGGAAAGAATTTCAAAACCAGAATACTAGAAAACAATAAGTACATTTGACAATAATGACCAGTAGATTTGTGGCAATTACAAGCTCTAATACCAGTCCCATTAACACCAAACCACATACTTGCTCCCATTGTTTACAGGGTGTGGACCACACGAATAACCAGTGTTAAAATGATTTAAGCAATACACAACAAAAACCAGCCATGGTATTACCTAAAGGTTTTCCTAGCCTGTGTTCTTGCAAAGCCCAGCTCCAGCAGAGAGGTGTCACTTTCTAGCACACGATCATTCACCACATCAGTAACATCACTTGGACCAGTAATTTGCAGATCTTCTAAAGAGCTTGATGTTAGGTAGGAAAAACACCTGTTACTAAATTAAAGTAGAACATTCCTGTAAAAACAACAAGCTAAACCCCTTTCTTTCATACTTAAAACAACAATATCCAGGTTGTTTTACATAGAGCCTTTGGACTGAATATTCTTTCCCCACATCTCCACTGGGTTAGTACACTTGAGTGAGCTTTGATGAGGACAGAAGGAGCAAGATCTGATTGTCCCAACAGAGGGACAATCCCCAGCTGAAATGCTTGAGCTCTGCTGTGCTGTGTGAACATGGCTGGCCCACAGGAGGCTGAGCCTGGCAGGCAGGAGCACCACAGGGTTTGTATTGCTGCCCATGAGGAGATAAGGTTATGAGGTGCTACCAGTTTCAGCGGTATCCAAATCTCAATGACCTTCTCAGCAAGAATCAGTGTCAGTGAGAGCACAGCTTCACCTATATTCTCTCAAATTCTTTCCTCTCTTTCAATCAGTTGGTCCCAGTAAAAAACAAATCTCATAACTTAGGACTGCTAGCCATCAGTGTCTGCTAAAGTTTTGCCTTACACCCATACTCCACCTTATATAATCACTTCCTAATCTACTTCAGTCACAACAACTAGTTCCACTTAAAATACCAGAAAAATAGGATAAACCATTCAGTTTACAGCTATGCTTCAAGCAAAGCAATAAAGATGGGCAATGGAGCAGAATGACCAGGAAGAAAGGAAACCAGCTAATCTTTTCTACTGGATACAGAAGACTAACAGTAGCTAAAAGTGAAAATATATATGTCAGACCATTTTATTTTATGCATAGGCTCTTCCCAGTTTTGAAATCTTCCGTCTGTTGCTTTATACTTTACACACAGTAAGACTTTAAAAACCTTCTGGTGATAGCTGGCCCTCATGGAAAGCTACCCACAGCAGCTGCATGTATTTTGCTGAAAAAGTGGTTTACAAATAGGAGAAATAACAAATGCACACAGACAAGAGCACCATCTACATTAACAGCTCCAATACCTTTAATTAGTAAAGAACTCTGAATGCTTCTAGAGCTTTTGCGTGAAGCAAATCTAACAGGCACCACCAAAGTCAGAGTAAATGCCTGAAATTAGCTAACAAAAGGGATTTTATTCAGGTTGAAAATAAATTATTCAAATTTTATAAAGTGATGGTTCCACCCCATCAGTCACCTTTTTGGTAAACTGTCAATAACACCAGTCTCAAAATACATACCCAGGACAGAGATCTCTGCATATGTGAGAACCTGAAACAGAAACAATCCTTGTTAATAACACCTCTGCACTTTTACACACACTAATCATATGTATGTTAAACAGCCCGTAGGATAAAATATAGAAACATGTCAACAACAATTGATATTTGACAGTTGACATTAAAAATAAATTAATATGGTACATAAGCTTAAAAGCCTGTGAAACAACGCATCATTGACTGCCAGGTGAGCACAGAGGCTCCAGAGAGCATTAATTAACAGCTCCTGGCTTTTGCAGGTAGTTTTGCTGGAAGATATTGTCACTGTTCACAGTCTTCTGCAATGACCAACTAACTGGAAATAGTCTGTTCCAATTAATTATATAGTGTTTCTTGGAAAACTAATGATTGGCACTTACTTGAGAAATCCAGGTACTCAGAAGAAGCTTGGAATTCGGAAGATGCAACTGAAGAGCAGTATGGTTGTCTTGGAAGGAAGAGCACTGCTTCCTCTCCTAAACTAATCTCTCCATCTCAAAAAATTATAGTTGTAACTTAGTATCACCTATAGTTTTCTTAGCTTGGAAATAACAAGTTTATACTTAGAAAACTCTATTGCTCTTTTCAAAACTTAACTGTGTGTGTGTACTATTTGAGATTCACTAGTACTGTATACAGACACAGGAACCATGTTTTAATACCTTTTAGACAGACTGCTGTAAATGTGGCTATCAAATGCACATTCACATGTACAAAGCACATACCACTTTTGGGAGCCTGACTGCAAGAAATGCAGGCAATACACAGAGAAAACAATACAACTGCATTTTTAACCTCAGGCAACAAGCTGCTTGCAGAATGATTTTTCGTCCTCCTTTTAATGCTACTGTAGTCTTCATAATTGCCAAAATCATTTTACTCTCAGTTTTCAAAATGACTAGACTTCATAAAATGATGTTTTAAGACACAGACAGTAGTTACTGTACAGAGAAATAAACCCATTGATTTTGCCAATGTAGGCTGGATTTAATAGAGAGATCACCTCTCTAGACACAGGTAGATGACAGAGATCATCAAGACAGCTTTTGGAGGAAGCTTTAAGTGTTCTGTGATATCACAGTCATTTATATTCACTTAGGTGAATAAGTACAAATCAGCACAGTGATGGGTTTCAGAAACAGACGCAATGCTGACTATTTTCTTTCAATAACAGTGAATTTGAGTGCAAGTATGATTCAGTACTGAACTGTTTTCAAAACTTAGTGAAGCTGTTATGTCATGTAACAAACTCATTATCACACAGCAATGAAGCCATTCTGAATAATGCAATCTAGAAAGACTCATGCCTGACTTTAATGAGCTCATTCGCATTATGTAACATTGTGTAACAGCCATGAGGAAGTGCTACAGCATGAAGAAAAGGTTTACTTATTTTTAAAAGATGCAAAGAGGAAAAATATACAATAAAGTTTATACCGGAAGGTGACTTCAGGCCACTGGGAAACTTAGAAGCCAAGGCTGAAGAAGCAGAAGAGTGTGCATCCATTGTAGTAGAACTGGGCATAGGATATTTCAAGTTTAAGCTCTCCTTTTGATCATCTATAACATCTTCAAAAATCATGCCCATCAAATGATCTTCTGATTCTATGGAAAAAACCAAAATTGTACTTAGTGCAGACCAATGGCGAATCCTCAAAATGCAGAAACTATTGTATATCTTGGTTAGTGGCATTTTAATTTATCTGTCACCTACACCAGCCTGGACCTGGATCTTCTGTGTCTCCCCACAGAAGGGCACCTCCTGGGCTGTGCTCTGTGAACCAGTCCTGCACACACAAAGAAAATTACTGGACCAGGAGTTGCTCTGGATGAGTCTAAAGGACATCCTAAATATCGTCTTACGTATGATCACAGATATAGCCATGATTTGATTCCACCACTTGGCTTTGCATTAACTCCATAAGTGGATTAGACAATGTTCTTGGCACAGCCCAGTAGCTATAAGTAGGTACTACATAGTTATTTGTTAGATAAACAATAAATCATTCAATACCTCTGCTCTAGTAAAATGTTAAGCTGATGTAAGATTTTAATAAAACCAGGTAGACTGGCTACCTTTAATTTTATTTCTTTCTCTGGTATTTTTAATTTATATTTCAGTAACACCTTTAGGGATTGCAGTAAATGTCTGCGGTAACTAAAAGTTATTAAATATGCATATTCCATGGTAAATTTATTATCCTTCTTTTAACTGGACACATACCAGCACCAATGACTCCAGCAGCTTCAGAGACTGCAGGATGAGCACCAAGGTCTGAATCAGCAGCCACTTCAAAATCCTCTATCAGCTTCACTAACTGTAAGTGAAACCAAAAAACTAGGTAATAATACTTCCTTCAAGGTATTTCTGAGACTTACACCACACATACTTATGCAAAGTCTACTTTAAATATATTTTTCTTGTCAGAATCTTCTGAACTTCTGAATTTTAATGCAGTGTTCTGACTGAAAACAAACAAAAATGTTCAGGAATCAAAGTAGCTCAAGTAGATTAATTTCATGTAAGAATTACAATCTTCTGGATACTTAGTTTGAGAAAAATACATATAAACTATTATTTGTTTGTACAGTTTTACTTCAACCAATCACATTATGCTTAAAGTAGCGGAAATTCTCCAATATATATTTTATCTAAAACCCACAGATATTAAAAGACTTCCAACATCTTCATAAGTCTGAAGTTTCAAACTAGAAAATGAAAACTAAAACTAACCTAGAGTGAGACATTTTACTGACCATTAGTCTCAAAAAGAACAAATCTCAAAACTGATACTTAATACATGAGAAATTGTTATAATAGGAATGACCAACAAGTATGAACTTTAAAAAAAGACCAAAAAAAGGGTTTTTCTTTAGGATTTGTCTAGATACCCAGAAGTTTTAAAACCCAGGTGCTATGAAATGCTGAAACAAATACAGGATATATCAAGATTTTTTTTCCCTACAGGCTTTTAAAAAAATCTGACTTAAGTAACAATCTTGATGAAGAATGTAAGTGATTAAATAATCCACCTAACTATGTGTAAGTGACACAATGAGGTCTTTACATTTCTGTGAATCATAGAATATCATGAGTTAGAAGAGACCTAAAAAATCCATAACAGACCAATTTTATTTTAATTACATATTCCAGGATTTATAAAGATGGCAAAAATGCAAGTATTTTATTAAACAAATTGGAACAGGTTCCAGAAATAGTCTCAGAATATTTTGCAGAGGTAAAGCTGCAGAAGTCTTTGCCAAAAAAGGTCTCCTGCTCAGCCTGAACTCAGTTACACAGAAATTAAGTATGTTCTGCCCATTCATTAATAACATCACCATTCTGGCCAACATTTGATCCATTGTAAGCAACCATGTCACCCAACAGATTCAGCACTAAATATGAAAGAACACTGTATATAAATATATGTAAAATTTGTATTATAATATAGATAATATTTTGATATTATATATAATGTTACAAATATTATAGATAGATAGATAGATAGACAGACAGACAGATAGATAGATAGATATTATTCTCAATATCTTTCAAAAGATACTAAGCAGATTTGAGAACACATCATTCCAAAATGGAAGTTTTGTCTTTAGCTGAAAATATAAACTGTTTAAATACCAACAATTAGCACTTACCATTTTGCTGTTTCTGAAATCCTGCTCCATATTTTCTACTATGTTCTCTAGTACACGTAATTGCATATCCATTTCCTTCTGCTTTGTGGAAAAGTATTCTTTTTCAATTAGTTTGAGTGGAAGCCCCGAAGAAGGAAGAGCTCCTCCATCTTCATGTGCTATGTTCCAAGTTACAATATCTGTAGCAGAATCTGACTTATCTGCCTTTTGCAATTTGTTTGACACATTCTTCTGCTGATCATCTTAAAATAAATTTTTTTAAAAAAGAATACACCAGTTTCGTTAAAAAAGCCACAAGCACCTAAATACTGCCCATAATTGTAAGGCATAAATGTGCCATATCTAATAGAGTGTTTTAGAAGGCAAGAATCAGTACAAAAGAAGTCATATGTATCAATGTTGATGTTTAAGACAAAAAAAAACATGAGGTTAATTGGGAAAAGGCTGCAGATTTTCTGTGGGAGTATTACAACAAAAGAGTATTACTTTTTCTTGGATTTAAAACTGAAATGGTTTACCTTGCTTCTGAAGAGCTCCAGGTGCAACTGGTGGAACGGCATTAGTAACAGAAGCTGCTGTGTGATGAAGTTTTGCAGTAGATGGAATTTCAAGCTTCTCATTCTGCTGTTCAGCAGCTATCTCTTCTGCAGACTCAGGTTTCATGGGCAAATTGCTAAGGATGTCACTGTCTTCAATGTCAATCACACTGATATATTCCTGTTTATGCTAAACAACAAGATAATGAAGAATTATACAGTATGCGTTTTGAATGAGCTGCTTATAGTGCATTGTTCACCATTTCCTGTGTTTACCTCTTGACATTTGTAGATGAAAGACTTTTTTGTTTTGGGAACAAATTAAATACAATCTTCCCTACCACACCACACAACTGACTCATGCAGATACAAAGAACCCAAATTCATGAAGACAAACAGTATACTTAAAATGCATTTAAGCCACATGAACACTAGATCACTAACCAAATCAGGTGCATCTGACAGAAGGGATGGTAAAGGCTTCTCCTTCACCTCAGTGGGGAAACTCGGGTTTAAATACATGTCTGGCAGTAGAATCTCAGAGGAACTGGATGATTCTACAAGGAAATAATAATAGTCAGTATTATATTTACAGAAAAAGCCACAAAAACTTCAGACTATTAAGAAACAGCTCTGCATTCTCTGGAAGATAAGAAAAGCTTTGACTAAGCTGCCATCTAGATTGCTATTAATATCTAAGTCCCTCCTACTTAGGTAAAAAAAAAATCTGCATCTGCACTTAATCCAAAGAAATTAGATTACTCAAATAGAAACCTCTAATAAAACTATCTGCAAATGAGTCATGGGATGTAGTAAAATTATCTTCAAATAAAAAAACATTGTTGAATTTCACAATAATGGAAAAATTAATATGCTCTCTTGCTACCACAGGAAAATAGTTGGGTACTGAAATCTATGTAATTTATTGATGAAACAATGCCACTGCAGCTCAATTTCATGTGATCTGTTATAACATCTCACTGATCGATTCATTTGGTCTACATTACAATAAATCTAAAGATTAAATGGGTACTAAAATCAAGCTAAAATCCACAAAATGAGGATTGGGTTTCAGAAAGTCAGATAAATTAGCATGTTATTGGCACCCTGCATTAAGGTGTCTCAGGTAGAAAACCCATGTTAGAACACTTTTATAGACTTCCCAAACAACAAATGAAGTGGAGAAAGACTGCAGCCACACCTGATACAGGAACAGATGTAACCAGCTCGTTTTCTTGAACTGTGGAAACCTCAATTCCACCACTGATTCCATGATCCTGATGTGATTTGAGCTCTTGATTGGAAAAAAAAAAGAGACCAGAATGTATGAGTTTACATAAAGAAAAGACACCAATGGCATTATCTGAGTGTACATTTCTGATTTGCCAGTTCACAAAGAAAAGTAGGGGAAGAGGAAAGGAAGCAATTTCAGTCAAGTGTGAAACATTGTCTAAAATGCATTTAGATAAAGTCAAGTTAAATTAAAACAAGCTTTCAGAAAAAGTTTCAGCAGAACTGACTTACAGAAAGCATGAAGAGACTCTTACATAATTGTGTCAGTAATATTTTTAATTATAATTATTTTAACTACTGCTTTATAATTTATATTCCGTTTTTTTTTCTAGTTTAATTCTTTTAGAAACAAGAAAACTACACAAAAACCTGCTTTCTCTTTACAAACTTGCTGCATTTTGAAAACTGATCAAATAGCACAACTAATCAAGATCAACACCAGAAACAGCTGGTTTCTGTAGATTACCTGTGTAGCACTTACGGGGACAAGTATTTGTACTTGCATCTTGAGTTTCTGCTGGCTTTTTTCCAAGAGAAGCCAAATAATGTAGATCTGCTGAGGTAATACTTTCTTTATCCATTGCATCTAAAATGTGATAATACAAAATAGGTGTCTATTACTGATAAAAAAAATTGACATATTTGAAAGCAATTATGCTAACTCATAACTATGGGCTCCAACATTTTCCTACTTGTATTTATGACAGATAATTTTCACTTGTCTCTAAGCATACCTCAAAAATTACTCCAAGAAAAGTTCATGCTACCAATTTTATATGAATAAACAACTGACACAATGTTACACTGAATTACAACCAAGATTCAGTTTAGATATGTGAATTTAAATTAAATATTTTAATATGCTGAACAGTAACAGTCTATTTCACATTCTAAAAGGAGGGGAGGAATATTTATAATATGCATGTCTTCATTTCTCTATTGTTGTTTCTACAAAGTTTGCATTTAAGGTCAAACTTCAGAGAATGAACTGCATTTTGTCCTGTGACAGAACTGAATATTGTCATGAATTAACATGTTATACAAAGAAGGAAATCTTTCCACAGGCCTGGTCTTCATATGGCAGGCTAGAAACACTGCATGTATTGAGTTTCTTTTACAAGAGACCTAAATTTTGTGTAATTAGAATATGCAGGCAAATAATGTTGGAATAATATATTTTTAAAATACATTAAAAATTTAGGATTGGAAATGTTTACAGAATTATTTTGATTAATCACATGACCAGAAGTCACTGTCAACCACAGGTAATTAACTTGACATACTAGTATTATTTCATTAACTCTATTGTTTATAAACATAAATACAAGATTATCACTCATTTTGAAGAAAAATTAAAATACTTCTAAAATTTTTGTGAAAACTATTCTGACTCTTCAGATAATTTGCACAAGATTTTAAATTTGCCTGCACCTCTCTTCATACCAATTTCCAAAAAAAACGAGTGTCTCCCAAAAATTCTGGATCTGGACACCTGTTGTAGATCCTGAAAGGTCTGGGGAAAGATCCCATAAGACAGAAAGCTCTACTGACCACAAAGCACATTATCCTAGTTTTTAACATGGAGATTATTGTAAAGTTTTACTGTGAATTCTAACAGACTAATGTTCCTTGATTTTTTTTTAAGTACTCAAAACATTAAAAAGACTTGTACTTGCCCATTGACATGAAAAAACCATCTTGAACGCAAGATGTCAATTTTGGTTTGTGATCCTAATATAAGGAAAAAAAAGAATTATCTTTTAAAAATAGTTCCAGTGCAGAGTAAAGGCTTTCTTGGTGATGTTAACTATCCAATAAACCTCATATGAGTAATGATTTGGGGAAAAAAAAGAAATAACAGTCACTTACTTTCCTCAATGCCTGTTTTAATTCCTCTGATCTATTCCAACTTAGTGGAATTTACTGACTATGTAATATTCTCTTAGGTACCTAAGGGTGACATGCAGTAACATAAATTCCTTATTCCTCTTTGAGTCTATCCTACCCCTGCTGAACCCTGAACATCTCCAGGTTTGGTGAGGACCTGCTTAACTCCAGCTGCTGTGCTGCAGTTAAGTCTCAGAGAAAAAGATATCAAAAAGGCCTAATCAAAACCCAGCTTGATCAAGGCTTTCTTTTTTCAGAGTCTGGACTGAGACAAAACTGAGATTCCAATGCTGCACATCCTTACTCTTGTATTGTCATACATCCAGGCCTACATGGAAAGAATAAATCCTGGGTCACCTGCCTGGGTCACTTTGTCACTACTAGGAAATTTTTCTTTTCATTTTTAACATTTTTATAGGTATTGACTACAAATGTACATGCAGACTTATATCCTATCAAAACAAGTTCACATTCCAGAAAAAAACCCAGCAATCCTGGAATCTTTTATAAAAATCAGTCCCTAGTTTAGAGAAAATGCAAGTATATGAATCAAAAATATGCATACTGTTTGTAGGCAGGAGCCTGGAAGAGAAGTATATTATTGTTTGATTTTTATTTTTCTCCTTTATTTTCTGCTAATACGTGAATGGAAAAGATAAGAGCTAAGAAAAAAACGTAATTCTATACCCCAGTCTCTGATTCAGTAGGCACTGCTGTGTCACTAATACTGATGATGGAGTCATCTGGACAGAAGGACACGCTTGGTTTCTTCTTTTCCTCCTTCTCTTTCAGTTGCTTCTTACTACGCCTCTTTTTACTGTCAACATATTAATGACAGGTAAAGAGTAAGTGCTCTGAAATAATTACAATACCTATCGTTGTTTTCTAGGAAAGATTACTATTAAGAAATAAACACTGAAATAAAGATTGGAAAAGATCGATATCTGCTGCATATAGATCAGTTCAAATCACAATTTCTGCCTGCTTGAAAACTACTTGAAAATGTTGTAAGAACCGATAGAAATACCAGCAATTACACTAAAATCTATGAATTGTCTAATAGGCTACTATTAAATATAACAAACCTCATAATACTTCACAGCTGTATCTTGTGTATAATTAATAATTCCTACACAAAATGCCCATAAGGAATTTATAGGAAGCAAACTTCAATTACACAGCAGTAATTTTCTAATTACTAGGTGACAAATAGATTACAAAAGAGCAACTACAGCTTCTTCTTTAATATGTGACAAGTAGATTATATAACAGCAACTACAGCTTTAAGCACTTCTATAGATACTATTAAAATGTATTCTAAACTCTATCTGCAGTTACTTGTGTAGCAAGTTTTCACTTCAATAGTGAAAAACTCGTCTTGAGCCTCTGCTCCAAAATTACATAACTGAAAGAAACCAAGTATTCTATTCCAGAACATTCGGTCAGCATTCTATAAGAACTGAGCAAAGATATGTAAGCAGCTTAAACGACTGTTTCATTTTTTGTGAAATCAATTAACATCAAATAGATCAAATTTTGTAAGTTATAAATAACATACCTAACAAAAAAACCATCAATAACAAAGGATCAGTAGGAATTTTGTTAATCACTGTCTCTATTAAAAACAGTCCACATATTTAATTATATTGAAAGACCACGTAATTCTTTCTTTCTTGAAGATGACAGTGACAATATGCAGCCCAGACAGCAGTGCTGTGTAATATTCACTGTGCAAGGAGTGAGCACTTCATTAAGAGTGTATAGCAAACATTCAGAAGACAGCAAGACTTCAAAACACAGATAGCGGAAAGAAAAATTCCTCTTTCCTCTTGAATCTTCTTCTTATCAATCTCCTAAGAGCAAGAACTCCTCACATCCTAATGATACACTTCTGCTGTATCTTTACTAACATTTGTTATTTTATTCTCTGCTGAGAGAATACACTCCCTCTGATGCCAAAGCTAGAAGGTACAAGTCACCAATTAGTCTGTCAAAATGAAGTTCCACTTTAAAAATCTGGCTTGCCTTTTTCTTTTGTTCTGCACATCTCTAAGTTCAAATGGTTCAACATCAGTTCTTAGTAGCTGGATGGGTTTCGTTTGGTCTTGTCCAAAGGAACTACTGGGCACAGAATGATGCTTGTGGCATTGCTCAAATGCAATGAGATCTCGAAGTGGGATGAGATTTGGTGCCTAAGAGGGTTCAAAAAGAGAGAAAGACGGAAAATGGGGATGGGAACTCCAGTCAGATTGGATGAAGAAAGCCAGTCAAGTTTGGATTTCAGTTACACAAACAAAACTCCTGTAAAATTTTGTAAAGAATATGGAAATGTAGTATTAATATTGGAGAACCTCTGCCAATATGTACATGTGTAAACTATTTTCTGAAAATAAAAAAGTATTCATTTTCTCCACAGAACATATTTCACTAATATTTGTATTTCTTATGTAGGTAGTTCAGGGTGAAGTTAGGAACCATCCAATGCAGACAAGAACTGAAGAAGCACCTTTCAAGGGAAAGCATTTCCATTCTTCTCAACTGGGATATGTAAGCATGTAAGTCTATAAGAAATAACATTTTTCAAAACATCAGGTATTCAGCATCTGTAATATTTTCTGACCAAGTCTTTTACCATTCCGTTTCTGCCCTGCAAAACAGGATTTTTCACCACATTCTATTTCTGTAAGTAATTCTATTACAATCTCTCTATGAAAAAACCCTATTTTTTTACCATATAAATATTGTCCAGTATTTTAGATAGCAAATTCTTCACACTCATTACTAGTGGGCTGAACATTGATGAACTATGGAATGTAGACTCAATTTAATGTAGCTATAAACACTTTCAGGCTTGCAGTCTGCCTCATATTGACATGTCAATAAGCAGGTACACTTAGTTCTAGAACCCTCCTGGCATCTGTGCTGAAAAATTTCAAATTCAAAGTCTGTAAAGATGAAATTACTTGTGATGACTAAGAAACCATGAAACTGACAAAACATTACAACTTAGAAAAATATATTATTAAAATCCAGTACCTTCTTTTTCTGAGGTAAATTAATCTGAAGTAGTGACATTCCTGCATCCCACTGTGTTTCTCTGGAGTCAGCATCCTTTGCTGCAGGTTTAACAGGTATTAAAGTAGTAGTGATTGGCTGCCTTACAGCTGGCGGAACTCTAGGAACTGGGTCAAGTTGCAAGTGCAATAGTGGAATAGCAGCCAGGTTCTGAGTGCTTGGTGCTTTGAAACGATTCACATTCTCAGGGATCTGTGACTGAGGTGAATTTTCTTGCTGTCCTTCACAGTGCTCTGAATTCAGATATTTGGGAGGACCCTCACGCACTGGTTCTGCCCATCTCTCCTTTTCCTCATGCTTCTGTCTTGAAATCTCAGGGTTGTATCTACTCTTGTGGAAATCCTCCTCTGTCTTACTCTTTCTTGGGGCATATGATGACTGATGGTCCCATAAGGAATCTGATGAACTCCATGCTACTTGTGGTACTGGGGGTGGCCTGGCAAATGCTGATGACATTTCTGTTGGATGTAAAAATGCTGGTTTGATATGACAACTTGATTCCAGCTTAAGCAAAGGAAATCCATTTGAGTAATTATTTTTTTTTTCAACAGGGATAAGCTTCACTTTTTTTTGGATGCCTGAGGAAGGAGCTAGGAGATGAAGTGGTTTACTAGGCACTGAAGAATGCAAATCTTGGGATAGTGACATTAATCCTGTTTCCTTGCTGTTGCTTTCAAATAATGTCAAAGAGGCACTCTTATCCAGATGATTCTAAATGAGAAAAGCAAACAAACCAGTACTTACATATCAACCATGCACTAAATACAGACAAAAATAGTTCTGTCTACACCAATCACTACTGACACATTTCCTAACTCAACAGGACAGATAACATACCAGATATACTGAACAGTCTTCATAAACCATGCTTTGATATACCTACTTTTATTCGATCATTTTTGCTTTCATCTTCTACACTCTTCCTTAGCTGAAAAACAGAGCTCTCTTGACCAATTTTTCCCTTTTCTTCTTGAGTGGGCACTTGTGTTTTCGGAGAAGAATTGCTTTCAGCAGTGTGTGCAGACTGGCTCCCTGCCAGCTGAACCAACCGATCCTGCTGCAATACTTGTTCCACATTTGGCACATTGGTAAAGGACGACTGCACTAACTGCATTAAACTCATGAAGTTGATCTGCTGGAGCTGAATACACACATGAACAAAGTTAACAATGCCGATAACCTTAACAGAAATCTTAGCAAAAATGTCTAGGCTATTTTACAGCTGTTCACTATCAGGTGACAAAACAGACAACATCCCAATAATGGGATGATTCTATGATGATTAATTTGTATAATTGCTTACTGTTTTGGACCTCCTTGTAAGATACAATAAATACCTGCCACAGACAGGTTATGCTAAAGCAAAACAAATATCTTCAATTTTTTGTGAAGTTTCAATAAATGTAAAGTCACAGAAAATTGGCTCAACATACTACCACCACTTAAATTCTACCATAGTTGAAAAGCTATTACAGCATCAGAATTTTTCCAAGTGTAAACTATTGAAGGACATTGACTTATGTGAGCTAAAACACACTCAAAGATCTATAATTATACCACTCATTTTCTTGAATTAAAAGCAAGAGTTAAGTCTACAATAAGTTTCACAGTGGCTAACATGGAATTAGAAATCTCTTTTAAGAACAGCCTGTGCTGGCTTGGCACTGGAGCCACCCACGGAAGTGATTTTTTCTGAGATGAGCTGCTGAGAGCTTCCTCTGTGCCTAGCAAAACCAATTGCTGGCTAGCTTTGAGAATATTAATATTAATGAGCCAATTAAAAACTAGACCTGCCTCTGTGAATACACACATGTAAAAACAAACAAACCCTGGGAATTCCCTTCTGGCCTGGCAACAGGTAGCAAGGCTGGCCTGGCCCCGTCTCAGCCGGGCCAGGCCGGGCAGGCTCTGCTGCAGGGCCGGGCCAGGCCCGCTCGGCCCAGGGGAACTCAGGGGAAAGCTGGGCCAGAGCCCTGGGACTGCTGAGATCCCAGAGTGGCAGCCAAAAAAACCCCCAGAGGCAGCTCTGTAGTCCACAGAGAGAGCAGCCCCGTGGCTGGGACTGAACATAGCAAGGGACAGGAAACAGCCAGAGCGGCCACCACCATTCTGGCCTGGGCCCCCAAGACTCTGACACAGACCCAGTGCGGCCTGAAATCCACCACCATGAGCACTCCAGACACCCCTGGCAGGGATCCTGAGAGCATCTGCAAGTCTTGGGTGAGACATTAAATCTTTTAGGGCATAGGTAAGACTTGCAGACCTTCAAAATTCCCTTGGGTGAGAGAAAAGGACAAAGTAAAGATGCGCAGAGACAACATGAGACATGAGAAGGTCAGTAAGAAGGAGTCAAGTCCGACATGAGAGGGTTGAGGAGATACCTCAAGTTTGGGCTGAAATCCTCTTGTAAGACTATGGAGAAGATATAATTGATACATCAGACTCTTTTTCCCTGTAAATTATTGAAAGTATGGGGGCATGAAGTGTTCAAATTGTAGATATAAGCACAGATATATGCTAAAACAAGCAGATGTTGAAGTAGTTGTGATCCCAGGAGAAGTTTGAACAGAGAAAGAAAAGAGTGGCCCAAGGGAGAGAAGAAGACCTCTGTTCCCAGAGATGATTATCTCAGAGACAGATGAAGATAACCTTTGCTCTTGAACAGCTCATCCTTTAAATAGTACCCCATAAGTTGACACAGCTCATAAACACAGCTGTGGGAAGGCTGCAAAAGATGGGAGGGACTCCATGATTGCAGATTTCTGAGTGACTGCTATTCGTGGACTTTAAGAGCCATGAGAGAACGGTTTCTTGTGAAGAAGTCAATGGCACGGCAAGGGTAACTCCCCTCCTGAAGTGAACAGAAGAAAGACTATTCTAGAGCTGATATACTGACTGAATTGTTTCTGTATGTTGTGAGTGAGAAAGAAAAGGTTGCAGGGGAAAGAGAAGTGTTATAAAGGTTTTATTCTGATTCTTATTATTCTTTCTTTGAGTTACTGTCAATAAAATTTTCTTTATACCCTTTTTAAGTTTTGAGCCTGCTTTGCCTTCCTCTTAATCCTATCTCATAGCAGGAAATGAGTAGGTATATTCTAGTGGGTGCACTGGCATCTAGCCAGCACTGAACCAACCACACACAGAAGGTCCTTGAAACAGTAGCTATTTCCATTTTTTTAACAACATGGTACCAAGAAAACTACTTAAAATAATTAGATGCTCTCACCTGAACTAATTTAAACATTTCATCTTGCAGCATCTGCCTGACAGTTTCTGATGTGCTTGCTTTCTCTTGTCTAGGGACTTCTTCCTTGACTTCTTGCTTCTTTGCAAAAACAGAAGTATGGGAGGCAAGACTTGACATAGTTGACACAGCAGTCTCAGAAGGCTGAGAATCACTTACAGTGTCTGCACTACTTAAGAAAGAAAAGAACCAATTATGAAAAACATTCAGATTTCAAAACACCTACACAAGGTTGTCTTAATACAATCCAGAAAAATTTTTAAGATACCTGTGTATTTAAAAAACATAATTAATTTGTAGGAGCAACTGAATAATTAACAGTGAGTGCACGATCTTGACCAGAGAGCATGTAGGATATACTTCGTAAAACTTCTTAAAATACTGAATGAAAAACAGCTGTAAAGATGTAATTCTATCTGATTTTATAGCCACAAGTGTATCTAAAATATTATTATCACCAGAGATACAGGCAGAAAACAAAGATTTGACAAAAAAGACAGAAAAAAGGCCTGGTTAGTCATAAAGAGAAACAGCTGATGGAAAAGGAAGAGGGACATTTTTAGTTGAAATAAGGAAGAAGGCAGGTTCATTTTGACTTAAAGTAATGTTCAAGCAAACTGACAGGCCTGCAAATCATGAGTGGTGGACAAATTCATAATCTGTATCAGAATAGGCCAACACTTTTCTTTTAATTTTTCTTAACAGAAAAGGGTGAGGTGTTGTATTGCACTAAATAGTTTATTTAGTTGTTGTTTTGGGTGTTTGGCAATTTGCACTGATCTCATGGTCTTCTCCCCCAGAAGCCCCCATGGTAATGGTTTGTCCCAGGTTTACTCCTCTCCTTACCCCTTCCTCAGTTATATCCCATTGGCTGTGGTCCTCTTACTCCAACTCCCATGCCCGCGGGTTTAAAAGTCTCCCACCACCAGGCATTTGCCCACTTTCTGTCCTGGGACACCACTCTCTTAATTATTGCTTAGCCCAGAGGAGAAGAGCACCTTGTATGTTTTACTTTTGTCCTTGTAAAGGCTGCAAGGGGCCAAGGGTCCAGAGATAGCCGGATCGGACCTGAATGGCCCAGGAAGAGCTCAGCCTTTTACAATGTTCCTTTAGATATTTGGGATTAAAAGTAACAAGATTTCAGAGTAATGTATTGTACGTGTTACTCCAATTTTAAATTATTTTCTTTACACTTTCCCACAGTGATAACAAGATCTTTTAGTTGGTCAAGAATATTAAGTACATTGATTCCTTTCATGAAGAAGAGATGCTTAGGATTTACATTAAGCTACGAAGAAACAAGAATTTTACTTGCACGAACAGAAATGAACCCAAAAGACATTTCTCTGTTTAAGAAAAATGCTGACATTGCTATGGATACAGGCAACCTTTACAGAACGTCTTACAACAATTATACAGAATGGCCTCCAAGCATGTGAACAAACAGGATCATAAAGTAATGGATAATGAGTAGTTTTGGATATGTAATATGTGTGAAGGAGCATATGAAATCTTTAAGAAGGCAATTAGAATGTGCAAGCATGACTTGAAACACCAAAAGTTTGAGTAATTTTTTTATTGAAGAGTTGGCATGAGAAACTCAAGTAAGAGAGATTAGACACATGAAAATGGAGCCCAAAAGTATGTGTAGTTCATATTTTCCTCTAAACTGGAAAAAGCCTCATAGAGGACTGCTCCAGAACTGAAAGCCTGAGACTGACTCCTGACTCCTTTTCCCAATTCCAAATTCTCTTTATTTAGTATATATTTATGTAAATCTATCTGTTGCCATAGGATAGCTGCATTTAAATAATTTTAATTAAAATGTATATAAGTTTAAAATGTTATTGTTCAGGCGTTCTATATAATCAAATATCTTCTATAGTAATATTATATAATGAATTCTGTCCAGAACCAGAAAACAAAACTATCATGTCTCTTGAAATCTGGCAGCTACTTAGTCTGTAGGTACAATACACTCTAGTTGCAAATATTTTGCAGTCAAAACTAAACACCACATTACTTCAAATCAGAAATATTGTTTTATTACATAAAGCAGCATAGGTTTTTCTTACCTAGGAACTTCTGCATCTTGTTTTAAAGAAAATGAGTGGGAAAGGGTGCTAGTAACAACCTCAGTCATACTATAAAGAGAGAAGAAATAGTGTTGCAAATACTACAACGATTTTTTATGCTGTTTCCATTTTATATACATGTATGTGTATAAGTATACACATAACCTCCTGAAAAAGTATTTTAATTAGTATCAGATAAAATACCTGAAAGCCACCTGATCAAAACATGAAAAGATCTGCATTGCTTCAATTACTGCATTACACTGCAATCAGATCTGGCAAATACTGGCATTGATGTTTTGTCTCCCTTAGCAATCAGAAACTGACTCAAACAAAAGCACTGAAAAAGTTCCAGCTATTCAAGACAGCAGACAAAGAAAAGGTTGATTCTAGTAGACAAGGGAAGAGAAAATCCAATTGAACTAATACAGTTAACATCACTATAATCTGCATCTCTAGAAGAGAAAAAACAATGCCATAATAAATTCTTGACAGGCATCTTACATTCAGTTAAAACAAAAACATGTAATTTTAAAAAGTAGAGGATTTCAAGTCTTTCTAAAAGTAATTTTTAAGTCTTCCACAAATGTTATGTATACATAGGGACATTTATTTATATGCTATCGTAATAAGATTTTCTATTTTTCCAGTTATAGTCTGTATTTCTCCTGGATAAAAATACACCTTCCCACAAACTGTGCTTGTTTTATTAGAACATTACTAAAATAATGATTCATCAACCCAGCCCTTCATATATTTGAAATGCCTGTACATGAAATAGGAGATGACTGAAACTGTTTGAAACTCTGGCTTTGTTGCTATAAGCAACAGCAGAAACGTGAGACACCACTGGATACAATCATTAACAAAACTGTTTTAGATTTTTAAGCAAAGTTAAAAGACTTAAAACAGTTTAAAAAAATCAAGTCACTTACATATTCTGTTTAGCCTTTTCTTCCTTTGTTTCCTCCACGTTTGGATCTTCTTGAGCACTATCTACAGCTGAAATGGCAGCCTGCTGAATATAAAAACATGAAAAGATCTAGAGTTACAAATTTTTTGATCTCTCATGCTTCAATAAAATACAAGTTTTTAAGCCTATGGCAAATGTATTTTTGATTAATTATCCAATTACAAAAGTTTGACTAAAAATAATCAAAATTACATACTTATCAGAAGACGGTTACAGATCAGCAACAAAGAGATATAACAATTTACCTGAGAATCTTGCTTTCTTATAACAATCTCATTATTATGAGATTTTAGTTCCAAATTCATACTCGTGTAGTACCCTGGATATATATTTTGCTAACTTCAGACTCCCTAGTAAAGATGAAAATGTGGAAACAACCCCATTACATATACACAAACTATCTACAAAACAAGAAAATGAAACAAATGTAGGATCTTGTACATGCCATAGATTCACTATAGTAAAATGCATTGAAAAAACTGGAGACCACAATACAAAGCATAGCAGCCCTGCCCTTAGCCACTTTCAAAGAAAAGATACCTATGACCAAAAATGATGCATGGAAAAAGTAGACTTATTTATAAATCCAGACTGAGTTTTTAGACAGAAGCAAAATAAAGATCTTGATGTATTTTTTTTAAAAATCAATTCAATTTTATGTATATATAATACATCTACTATATATACATATATGAAAGCATACACACATTTTCAAAAGTGCTTAGAGCAGATCTCACTTTACTACCTTTTAATTGCTGATTTTATTATAAGGCAAGAAAGAAGATTCACCAACCCTAAAAAATTTAGCCCTTAAGTTCACAAATACATTGATGAATTCAGGATACTTTGAAAACAGTATTCAAAACAACTCAAATGCTTCCATATAATATCCTGTCACATCAGGAGAAATGCTGGAGCTGCGTAAGGCAGCCAGTTCTGCTCTCTGTGTTACAACCAGCACAACTAAGGAAAGTTGACGGGTGGTAGTAGCAGAAGTAACAAGGCATTCATTTGCCAACCTGACACACTCTCTTGGAGGTGCTGTTTCCCTGGGGCTCCTGTCAGGGATGTCTCTGAGAGACAACCAAGGCCTGTACAGCCCACTATTACCCGCTGCTGTTGTTTCACATGAGTGCCAGTGACACATCCATGAGGAGGTTGAGAAGGGAGTGAGGGCTCTGGAGCGCACAATCAATCCTCTCAGGAAAAAGGAAGGGGTTTGAAACAGTTTCAATCTGGTGAATCAACAAATGGCTACAGGACTGGGGCCACAGGCAGGGGTATGGCTCCTTCAGCCATGGGACTGGCTTTGAGAACCTGGTCTGCTGAGGCCTGTTCATCAATCAGAGAAGGGGAAGAGCACCTTCAGTCATAGTCTTGGAGAAGGGGGAAGAGGCCTTTAAACTAAAGTTGTCAGGGGAGGGGCAATTTTCTGAGGGAGTCAGAAAGGGATGCCCAGAGAGGAGCTGCTTGCCAATAGAGCACCTGAAGAGCTGCACAAAAGAATTACGACTACTCCTGCCAGTAACTCAGCTTCATCAGGGGCCTCTATGCAAGCATATATAGCACAGGGAATAAAAAAAGTTGGACGTGTATGTCTGCCAGGTACAATGTTACTGGCATTGCAGATTTGTTGTGATGGCTCGGATGACTGGAGTGTTGGAATGGATGGATGCAGGCTCTTTCTTTAGGAAGCACAGGCAGGGCAGATGAGGAGTGGGTGTTACTCTCTATGTCAGTGACTAGCTGCAGTGCCTGGAGATCTGCCTGCGGTTGGATGAGGATTTGACCAAGAGTTTATGGCTCAGGTTTACAGGGAGTGCAGGGACAGGTGGCATTACAGTGGAGTTCAGATCAATGGCTGCCCAGCTAGGAGCAGATGAGGTTCTTTATACGCAGATAGGAACAATCTCATGTTTGCAAACCCTGATCCTCACAGGGAACTTCAACCATCCCAGTATCTGCTGGAGGGGCAACACAGCATGGCAGAGGCAATTCTGGAGGTTCTGAAAGGCATTGATGATAACTTCCTTCCACATGTGACAGAACATGTGACAGACATCCTCTCCAGTGAGCAGAGGTACTATGGTGAACCTCCTTCTGACTAACGAGGAGGAGCTGATGGGCAATGTGAAGCTCAGGGACAGCCTTAGTTCCAGCAACCACGAAATGGTGAAGTTTGAGGTCGTCAGGGCAGTGAGGAGGGCACACAGTAAGCTCACTGACCTTCACTTCAGGAGAACAGACTTCGTCTTCTTCAGGGATCTGCTTGGTACAGTCCCATGGGATTGCATCCTGGAAAGAAGAGGGGCACAAGAAAGCTGATTAATATTCAGGAAACACCTCCTCCAACCTCAGGAGGGATGCATCCCAATGAAGAGGAAGTTAGGCAAAAATGCCAGGAGGCTTGCATGGATGAACAAGGAGTTCTCACACAAAGTCAAACACAAAAATGAAGCCTACAGAGGGTCGAAACAAGTACAGGGTGAGGAATATTGAGAGACTGTTCAAGCCAAACATATCCTGTGCTGCATGCAGAGCAGCATGGCTAGCATATTGATGGAGGCAATTCTGCCCTCTATTCTGTCCTCAGAAGACTCACTGGAACACTGTGTTCAGCTCTGTGTCCCTCAGTATAAAAAGACATGAACCTGCTAAAGCAAGTCCAGAACAAAGGGTGTTCAGGGGCCTGGAGCACCTGTCCCATGAGGAAAAGCTGTCAGAGTTCGGGTTGTTCAGCATAAAGACCAGAAAGCTCCGGGGAGACTTCAGAGCAGTCTGTCAGTACCTAAAGGAGCCTATGGGAAAGTTGGAGATGGACCATTTAGAAGAGCACAGGCGAGGGGTGAATTACTTCAGACTGAAAAAGGGTGGGTTCAGATTACATTTTAGGAAGTAATTCTTTACTGTGAGGAGATGAGGCACTGGAACAGGTTACCCAGAGAAGCTGTGGGTGTCCCACTCATGAAAGTGTTCAAGACCAGGTTGGATGGGGTCCTGGATAATCTGGTCTAATGAAAGGTGTCCCTGCCAATGGCCAGGGGTTTGGAATGAGATGATCTTTAAGGTCCCTTCCAAACTCAAATGCTTCTATGATCTCTGATGATTGTATGACAACTTGCCTGTTCTCTTTGATGTTCTACAGGTCTGATCTTGACAGAGCTACTGGAGCTCTTTGAAGTTTCATATGGCTCCTCAAAGAATTCTACAATATAAACACAATTACTCCAAAAAATTAGAAAACTACATAGATTATAGTACTGTTACGTGATTTCTGACAGCAGGTCATATTGATCCACTTCTTCCCTAGTATGGAGTTCAGAGTTGCTCCTGCAAATTCAAAATTTGTGTTCTTACTGGCGTTGATGTACACACCCAAAGAGAGAGGTAAAAAAAATCCCCAGCTTATGTAAAGTGTACAAATATGATAACTTACACATACTCAGCTCTTAAAATTTGCAAAGTGTTTTGCACAGTTGTGTGAATATTTCCAGAGTGAAAATATATGAGAGAATAGAACATGTTAACATACATTTTTCTATCTCTATAGAAAAAAGTAACATAGTGAAAAAGCAATCAGAAAGTCTTGATAAAACAATTTTATATAATTTAATTATAATATAAACTGGATAAAATAATTCTAATACAACAATGAAGACATTTGCATTTTTTTACTAAATAAACAAAGGAACATAAAATTGTATTCATGCAAAACTCCTACTGCTTTATATGTCAGACCATAATAAAAGGATATACCATTAAAACAAACCTTGTTCTGATGTTACATCCAACTCCTGCTGAACAAACGGTTCCACTTCATTCAGGTCTTCAGTTATATGAGGCACAGAATTATTTCCCTGATTATTTTTCTTCTTATAAAAATATTTTGACTTTGTAGACATTCTGGTAATAGAGATTAGGAAACATAATTAACAACATTAGTATCTGGCTCCCTTCAAGTATACTGTTCCTTTTGTACTGCAGGCTAGGGCCTAACTGTAAAATAAACACTGTTGTGATAAAACCAATATTCATTTAGGTTTTCTCTCTCACTACAACTTAAAACAAGTTTAATTTTTTTTTGCATAGCTGTGATATTTTAGTGCCATTAATGGTACACTCTTTCAGACATGTGTTTCCAGACAAATTTTGCTATGTCTTTAAATTCATCTGGTTAAGGCTACATTTCTCTCCTCACAGAAACTTTGTTTATTGAAAAAAATAGGAAATGGCCAGACAAGACATACAATCATGTCTAAAAATACTTGAGATTATTTTCAGAATACTAGAGATCTATATAACTCACTCTCTATATATATTCTTACACTAGAGGTCAATTTTTTTTTCTTATTGCAATATAAGATGAAATGCCACAGAGGAATTCACATTAAGGATTCTTTATCTTCAAGACAGTGCAAGATATTAACAAAAAAATATTTACTGCTTTTTCCATCTATTTTTCTGACATGCACGCATATGAACATAGCTAGATTACAGATCCAGAGGAAAATAAATGAACATTGTCAACCACTCATTTCAAATCAAAGAAAATTACACTGAAGAGAGAGGAAGTTATCTGAATTCTTTGAGAAAACCATGACACCCGTTATCTTGGAAATCTAGATTCTATTTCCACATGACTAAGCTTATAAACAACCATCTACAATTCACTTACTATGCAACAACTACCTTAGGTACATGTGCTTGCTGATGGAGAATATTTAATTTCCTTCATGCACCTGTAAACAATATGCCCAAGTTTGACTTTTTGCACAAAATTAAACATGTATATAGTACATAAATATAAATATGTATATAATACATATATAACAGTAGATCTCTTCATGCTGCTCAGTAGAGGAATTATGACCAACTAGAGTTCTTAGGTTAAAAAAAACTTACCTCAAATCACTTTCACAAAGATTATCATAGATTTGTACAATCTGGACATCAAGAGGAGAATTGGCCACTGTGGAAGAGCCTTCATCCATACTACTTTCTTCCTCTGTTCTAGACTGGGCTTCTGATAGAGATGCAATTTCTTTCAGATATTGATCCTCTGGATGCTATTAATAAAAATAACAATAATTGAAATTCACTTGTTAAAAAAATACCAGGTACTTTTAAAAAACCACAATGCTTTCATATAGAATGATTATACTTAATTCATATCCTTTTCTTTATTATAGAGCCAAGAAATCCTGGATTTACAGAAACATGAGTTTGTCCCCTTTTTGCATTAACTGAAGCAATGGTCCTCTGAATTATCCAAAGGAAATATAAGAAAGGTTTCTCAGTGTCAACTGAGTATGAATTGTCAAAGACACTACATGACAATGCAATCAAGATAAATATAAACAGTAAGATTTGGCCTCATCCAGACAATACAGAACTCTCAAATTTCCACTGAAAACAGTATGAAAGGCAAAAAGAGGTACATAACTTTGTGGTTAGATGCATGCACAAGATTTGTAACTTGTAAATAAAATACCTATCAAAAAAACCAGAAAATACAAACCAAAAGTAAGAAAAAAATCCCTTTTGAAACTAGAGAACAGCCTTCTCAACCTAAATCCCAACCTTCTTCCCTCAAAACCTTTCATGTATTCTCTGACTCTATGTATTGTTAATTAAAGAAGCTACATGATCCATTTGTCTCTGAAGGATAAACTAAAGCACTATGTACCAGATTCCTCTGGCAAATCTCCTCTTTCATATCCACACATATACTCCAAACCTCTGTAACAGTGCTAGTCATTTTTCACTGGTCTTTAACCATTTGAAATACTCCAGTCACACTGTATCTGCACTCAAACACAAATGAACCTAAACTCTTGCAAGAGGTCTATTTCTTCATTCTTTGTCTTGCTTTGCCATGTTCTATCTCTAGAAGTACGTTTTTTCAAAGATGATGTCTAAAACCAGACACAGTGGTCAAACTTAGAAGAATTTGTGCAAAAAATATGGTGTCTGGATAAATGATCCATATTTTGAACTTCCAAATACAACTTTCATCTCCAACTCAAGTATTTCTCCTGACAGAATTTCAGTATTTCTGGATTTTTTCCCTTTTCCTAGCAATTCTTAAAAGAAAGGCTATTAGTCAATATTCCGTGTTTTAGTGAGAACAGAACTATAAGGTAAAACACATATGTGATTTTTCCCTACTGGCATAATTCACTCTCACACTTCACTAACACTTGTCCCATCCTTTTTCTTACCTTACATTTTATGCTCCTTGTTTGGGATCTGTATCCATATAACTGTTCTAACAACCAAAAAGATGTAAGGACAGCTGCCGATGATGTTTTCAGATGTATCATTGGGAGAGTCTCTTCTAAGGAATCTTGTTTATTGGATCCACGGAGCAGTCTTTTATCAGACCATCTGATCATCCACTCCAGCAATTTTGAAATATTGCTCAATTTGCCCATCAAATCCATAGGCAGTTCTTCTGCTGGTACAATACCAACTACATCAAGACTTTTGTAAACATATTTAGGAATTGCCTGAGTTTGCATGGTAGAGGAAGTCTGGTTATGAAAGGTCTGGCTTGCTTGTGCAACATTGACTCCTTGATTGTCAGTCTCAGCTCTGTATATCGATTTGTATTTTAAACCAAATAAGCCTTCTTTAAGTCCTTCTTCTAGGTTACACAGAGAAGGTTCTGTGGTCTGCCCAACAGTCTGTACAATTGTTGGTTTTTCCAAAATATTTTTGTTTTCATTATAGGCAGATACTTTTCCAGGATCACAGGATGCCAGGGTGACAGTATAGCAAGACCCTGCTCTAAAGACATTTTGACTTCTAGTTTTGTTTTGTCGACGTTTTAGTGTTGTGTGAACATCAAAAAAGAGAGAGTTCAACTCATGCTCTCGAAGCAGCCCAGAAAAGCTAGTGAGAAATGGAATTCCAAGGTCACTGTACTTTATCAGGTCTCTCTCAAGGACATAACTCAAAAAGAGTTCTAAAAATCTAACATACTCATCATCATCACGTTCAAATTCCCACGCACCAACTACAGGCAAATTATGTTGATTAAGCCTATCTCTCCTACACATTTTGTCTTTATGTTTTGTTTTACAGTTAGGAGCTTTTATCTTCTGTGTGGTATTTTTGTTACCTATTTCCCTTTGTCGTTGGAGTTCATTTTCCCTGTAAAACAATAGACATAAGAATTGTAAGTACTCAAATCCATTTTAAAAATAATTACATGCAACATTAGTTCCTTATCTTCCATTGAAGTTAAAAACCCCTAAATTTACATTAGTACAATGTATAGGTGGCAAGTTAATCAAATTCAAAATCCATAGACAGAAACTAGGCAGCAACACATATGAATGTAGACATAGCTGATAGTAATTTACACTTCAATAATTTTTTAGTCACATACTGACTCATATAATACTGGCAGTTCTACAGTTTGGGAAAACTGTAATTCTTCACTTGATAAATCATCCATAGTGACAATTAACCTGTTTGGTGAAGAGATTACTTGATCAGTGGGAAACAACTCCCCCCCGCCCCCCCCCCCCAATTTAAATCAAAAGCCTTCTGCTGCAATTTTCTCATACCTTGGGAATGAAGGTGTTTGAGGTCTTGTTTCTTCAGTAAACAAAGCATCAGAAAGTGTGTCTGCTGTGTCTGCATCACTATATACCTGAGGATTCCCAACATCAGTAAGTGTGCTTGTGCTTAGACTAGTGCCTAATGAGAACCTGTCATAACAGTGCTCCTCATCATTTGATGCTGCCTCTTCTACTGGCTCCCAAATATTTACTTCTATAGGGCCTATGTTCTTTACTACACGCCTCAAGGCCTTCTTCCTCACTTCTTCAGCAGTTTGTATAACAGACACCATTTCTTCACTTTCAGGACCTTCTGAAAGAAAGAAAACCAAGTTTTCAGTCTTAATTTTCAGTTTTAATTAAGTCTCAAATTAAGCCATGAATTATATTTCAATTAAAATCATAAATTAGAGCCATTTATAAATTCAACAAGAAACTGTGATAAAGTGAAGAAACGTCAACATTTTGAAAACCATGATACCCTGTGAATGGTATAGAAATCATATGTATCAGAAAGAAAACACAGACTTTGTGACAAAACTCAAAGTTTTCCAGCTGAAAATGATAACTATTGTTTTGCATGGGGTATGACAAAAATGACTAATTTTTGTCACAAGCTAATAACTAGGATAAAAAACAAAGCTTGTTGAAAATTTCCAGAAGAATGATGAACATTACCTTTAACAGTACTGTGTCTGAGCCTCTGCTGAAGTCCATTATATTTATCTCTAAGTGGAACTCTTACATCTTCAGGATTAGGAAATGCTTTTACAAAAATCTCTGCCACCTACACAAAAAAAGAAAGCATCTTTTCCAGTAGCTATCGTGTCTTATCACATGTAACTTACACCATGAGAAAATCTAACTAGTAGGTTTTCCAAGGAGGAGAAATATTTGTGATAATCTCTATTGCTTTTATTCTAGTTTTAAGGTCTTCTACCTTTTTTACTGGTGGCAATTCTCCAAGCAGACTTAAAATTACATCCTGAATTAATTCTTCAACATTCATGAATCTGCAGAAAGGAAGCAATCGACAAGCCCACTCCACTGCATTCAGACAATGCTCAACTGTGTAGGCATCATATCCATTCTTATTCAAATCCTAAAAAAATGGCCAGAAACATTAATTACTATGAACAATGTATTTCAGGAAAATGATTCATACATTTCAAATTGCAATGCTTCTTAAAAATAGAAATCTCTAACTCGTCTGCAAGCAGAGCAGTATATGAGGGCAGGAAACAGATCAATGTTGTAATGGATCATAATGTATGTTAAAAAAATAAGAGAGAGAGAAAAAAAGGGCTTTTTTAAAATCAGCTTAGGAAATAATTCCATTAGCACACAGCTGAAGAGTTTGTTTACTGTCACAAGTAAAACCTGAGGATCTGCCTAAACTGTGAAGTAAGTTATTCTACTTTGACTTCAGGTGATCATAAATACTTTCTTGTGAGCAAGATAATTAAGCCTTGCAAGAGGTTTTTAAGATGGATTGATTTATTTTTAAAAGAATTTTCTATCTCATTTGTCACTGTCAGACAAAGTACAGAAAAATCAGAATAATCCACCATTTGAAACAGAGCCATCCTGTCTATCTGAAACTTGGGGTTTTTGGGTGAAGAAAAACTTTGAGCTTGTTATAGAATACATGACAAATACATTAGTAGTTTCTTTCTTTTTCTTCCTGGACCTCTGACATGAATTGAGAAGGTATAAGTAGAGAAAACATTATCAAATTTTAATTTTTTTCATTACTCTTTCAGATGATCATGTATATTCAACACACCATAAACCCGACTTTTGGTGTATTAAGTATGTATTATTCAGGAAATTCTCAAAATACTTTGACCTAACAGGGAAAAAAAAAACAGAAAGTAAATTCTTAGGTCAACAAGTGTAGAAGCTATTGCTTTCCTGGCAGCTCTTCTGACTCAAATACCAAGCAAAAGCCTAACAAAAATATTGTCAGGAAGATGGAGATCACAGGCACAGCACTCTGCTCCATACCATCAAATACGTAATTCAAATTACAAGCACTGTGCTCATTTGGTTCTGTTAAGCAAACAGAAGTTCTCACTGAAATATACAGCAGATCTTCAGAATTCTTCTCATAGCTTCATGCAATTAAGATGTAACTCTATTATATTAGTAATACAATTACCTTGATATTGTTAATATTTTCCCTTGCAGTTTGGAACCGCCTACAGTTGTCAGATAATTTTTCACGAACATGAAACATCCAACATAATGCACAGAACTCTCTGAACCAACCTACAATACAAAAATGCAATATGATGAGATTCTATTTAAATAAATTAAATAGAGTAGCCTGACATTTTTTAGTATTGTTTTGGAGCTACAGCTCCTTAGTCCCACTTAGTGTTCATGTTCTTTCACATCTATCAGGTCTGTAACACAACCCCCCACACCCAATCCAGAACAGCACATTTTAGAGTAAGAGTTTCAGTAGCTAACATAAAAGCTGGAAATGAAATGTGTTCCTGACACACTGCAATATACTAATTCAACCTAATATACCAGCTGTGGATTTTCACTAGTGTTCTTTTCACCAGCCCTAAATTATTTCATGTTATTGCATACAGACCTAAAATTTTACACGTAATGTCATCAAACTGATGGGCTCCAGAAGATGTAGATCCATAGAGAGCAGTGCGGAAATTGCAGTAACAAAGCAAAGTCTCTGGGAATGGACTCAGCAAAGGAAGAGAACCTTTCATTCGAATCTATAACAACAGGTAAATAAACAATCAAAATGGAAATAAAAATCAGTTAACACCTTACATGTATCACTACTAGATGCACAGCCTCTCAGTTATTAGAATACTGCCAAGATCAGTAAAACTGCCTGAAGCTTGCTTTTGATTTTCTTCAAATCACTATTCTGAAAATTCATTTAAAGGGATATGTTTAATATGAACTGTGGCACAAAGAATGTTTTTGTTTGAATGGTACTCATGATTACCATGAATACAAGAGTAACACAAAGTATAAGAACTAAGACCACAATCAAGAAACCAGACTGATTGAACACAGTCCAGGTTGCTGTCACCAAGGCCGACTGGCTTTGCCTCCAGTTTCAGTTGGAATGTCTGAGCAGCTCTCCATGCCAACACGAGGCATGTGACCATGCAAACAGAAGTAAATACTTTTCAGTCAGATCAGTTCCTGATCTCAATCACTGCATTAATGCTGAAACAGGTAGGTTGCAGGAAGGAATAAAGAGCCATACATACTCTCTTCATGTTTAAGTAGCTATGTTACAGTGACCTAAGAAAAGACTGATTGTACACAAAAAGTTTTAATCAATTTATTCTGAATTTGTTTCTGTGCAAACAAATTGCACAAAGGTAAAATGAGATCTTACAAGTTCTGTGCACTAAGATGATCCCTTTACCTGAAATGAGCCTTACATTCTCTGTTATTATTCAACCCTAAATGATTTGGAGCATCTTTCCAGCTAACACCTATAACTCCCAATTAAAGTCTGCTTTTTTCTTTTAATGGAAAATAAATTAATTTGTATGTTACCAAGTAGCTATAGAAAGACATCCAAAAGGAAACACTTTAGGATTTAGATATCCTCTATCTTTAAGTTCTGGTTTCCTATAAAAATGAAATGTAAAACTAGAAGATGACATTTACAAAACATGACATCAAAGCCAAGGTGAGACTGAATGCTTCTGCAGCTGCAAACTTATCAGTAATATTTACAACTGATAATCAAGTTAAAAATAGAAAGTTAAATGTTTACTTTCTGCATAACTTTTCTTGCCCACTTCAGTTGTGTAATGTACCACTGTGCTGCAGAGCAAGAACAATGAGCAGCCCGGAAGAGCAAGATAATTCGCTGAAGAACTCCTGACACTTTCTGACGGACTTCTTTCTCTGTTTTTAAAAGAATGTCATCGTTGTCTTCCTGAAAATGCAAAGACAAACAAAGCTCAAAATTAGAAAAGATGTATAACTAAATGTTGTTGCTGGTCCTAATCCCATCTTGTTTATAGCATAGATCATTTATGGAAAAAACACAGAGGCACACATACTTTCTCATCACTGCTGTGCTACTTAGGTAAATGAGCAGAAATGGAAGAAAACAGAAAAATGAGCTCAAAAGAACCAGAATAAAGCTCATTATTCATAAATACTGTTAAATAAACACACTAGAAACAGACTTACTTCACTGAGAGAAGCTGGTTGAGGACAGTACAATGGTGGTGCTGGAAGACAGAGCCCAGCTGGAACCAAACCATAAAACTTTCTGCAAAGATCCTTGGCAGAATCCATCAAAAGCTGAAATGTCTCTGAGAGAATATCAACATCTGCCATAACAGCTGCTTTCAGTAGTTCCTGTATTGAACTGTAAAGAACATCTGCATCTTCCTCTTCAATAGGATCTATTAAATACGAAGCCCAGAAACCAATAAACTAATTGAGTCACTACATGGATCTTCATTCTGACATCATGACGTTATGTTCTCTGAATTTGCATTCATATATTACAATGACTGACCTCATCTACTTGCTTTAAGATAAGATCTCATGCATTAAAAACTAGTATTCAATTATTAATTTTAAGTTTTGCCCCATTATTATGACACCTATTGCCTTTCTAGGTAGACTACAGAACTTTTTAGCCAGGCATTTGCTTGACACAACATTCTGGCAGATCATTCATGACAAAAAGGCATAAACAGGTACATTGTTAATAATGACTAAAGCAACTCTTTTATCAGTAAGTAGGTCCGTCCACTGACAAGAACTTGAAATGCTTTCAGACAAAAAGAGAATAAAATATAGAGATTGTGCCAGTAAACTTTCTGTAGAATAAAAATAAGGTCAGGTTGACCTAGCTAACTGTGAATTTCAGCAGTTAAGTATTAACTAGGAGCGCACAGTATCTGCAGGGTCCAGTGAAGACCTGGCCAACAGAGACAAGTGAGAGACCTGCTTTTGTGTCTTCATGTCTCTCAGGGCAAGACAAGGGGAGACCAAGGGAGCCATGACCACATGCCAGAAATACAGTGTGTACATTGGTATGTGTGTGTCTCTAAAGATCAGGCACCTGGACAGGCTGAGGAGCCCAGACCAACTCCTGCTGGATCCTGTATACTGCCAGGACTGTATGCTCCAGGCCAGCTGCTGTGGGAGTGCATGGACAGTGTATGTGTGTGGGGGAAGAGGGTGTTTGTGAGTGGGTGTTGTGAGTTAGTTCTGAGCACCAGAAAGCAGAGATGGGCTGGGGCTTTGGGGGCTTACATACACAGACATAAGCTACCTGTGACACTAAGCAACTGGGTTAGCTGGCCATCTACTCAGCTAATGGTCTTGCCAATGGCCTAGTTACTGGAGTGACACACACTGTACTATGTGCCAATCTTAACCCTGACCAACAGGAGAGGGAAGGATGGTAGGACTGTTGGTGCTGCCTCTGTGAGTGGTGAGCAGGTCTGTAGGTGACCAGTCCTACATGGATGCTGTATATGTGCCTACTGGGAATACATTCTTAGCCCTGCTAGCTGCTGGACCTGGGGATTCACTTTATCAGAAAGGAAAAAGCAAAATGAAACCTTATTATAGCTAATTTCAAGTGTGATGATACTTCCCATACATATTAACACATAAATTCTTTTGTTTATTTATTGGAATGAAGATTCAGTTTTCTTCCAAATAAGTCAAATATGGCCAAATAAAGGTTTGGACAATAGAAATGAGAAGACAAGAGTGATAATTTATTTCATTTCTGGAATGATCAAAGCCAAAACACACACCCTCATGCAATTAAAGGGCTTGAGTATATTATAACAGTAATACACACACTGGAGAAGATAAAGCAATTGTTTCTTTCTCATACAGTGTAAAATACTGTATACGTAGTCAAATACCATGGAAAAATAACCACAATTATTTTTCATTTGAAGTACCTGTGAACTTCTTGTATTTAATATGTCCTGATGTTTCAGAAGTTACTGGCTGTCCTAACAAAGACTGTAACTTTTCCTGAAAAGTCTGCATTGGTAATAAGCTCAATGGCAGGTGACACTCTGGTTTTTTCATTCTGAAAGTATAACAAGAAACTGCTCATCAATAACAAAGTCATATCCATACACAATCCAATGAAGGTCTGTTAAACTAGTATCTATGCCAAAATAACTAACCATAACATCTTAAGTTCTACACCTAGTAGGAGTCTTGGAATATGAACTTCTGAGGCTATATATACAGCTTGTCACAATAAACTTCACGGAAATAACTATGTAACAAAAACTAGTATACTAATTTCAATTGCAGGTTTACCTTGAGAGCTCCTCGGAGTTCTCACAATACAGCTGGTAGGCCAAACCAACTGACACAGACAGCTTCCAGTCCCCAAGTGTCTGTGCTAGCCACACAGCCTCTGGAATAAGTCCACCAATAAAGAACAAATCAAGAGCATATTCAGCTGTCCACACAGATGAAAGCTTCTGGTCCCTGACAGCTCTGGTAACCAAACAGTGTTGCAGTGGAATGACGCGAGGAGGTAAGTCTGTGACATGAAAGGCACATATTAAAGTTTACATAAATCCTCATGCTATCAGATGAATAATCTAAGATTCATTTGCTCACATTGCTTGTGGATTAGTTACAGTGTACAGCTTCTTTTATTATTAATTTACTTTTATTAGAGGTATACTATGGAAGTGCATCTGCAGCAGCAGATGCAGCTCATGCCATGGTATAAGAGTGTGTTCAGAATAGGCTATTTTCCTGCTTAATAATGTTGGATATAAAAGCAAGTGCAAAACTCGTGGGGTTGGGTTTTTTCACCTTAAAGACTTTATCACACTGACGGACCATTTGCAAATATTCTTTATATCCGTAGGGTATACCAGAGGGGACACATGAGATAAATGGAAATTCCTAGAGTTTTACTAGTGTACCCATATTGTTTGTACACACCGTGCTTATTGCAGAAGATTGAAAGTTAAAATGCATTGTTGAGAAAGAACAGTACATAATATTCAGTGATTCTTTGATTTTAAGATAGTATATAGATACAAACTTCAGACAAAGTTACTATCTCCTTTTTTGTTCAGATTTAGATTTGTTTTTCAAGGTTTTGCTTCCTGGTTCTCCTGGCGAGGTGCTGATCAACATGAACTCTAAGAAGTCATTTGCTTCTCTCAGAGCTTCTGTTTTGCTCGGACCATGGCAATACTTAGAGGAGATTAAGTAATTATTCACACTAATCCAACTTGCACAATATAATTTTACAGTAATTGTCTCACCATGTACATTGATCTTTGCTTAATCAAGTATTAAAATCAAGGTTTTATTTTGTAGGTTTTATCTTGAAAGCTGTCCAAATAAAGCATTCAAGAGACCATGAAGAAAGAAGTAGATACCAGGACATGCTGTAGTACAGAAACATTAAAAATACTCAATGTATTCAAATACACTACAGAAAACCTAATCAATAAAAGTAAGTTACTATTGTAAAAAAATATGTGGCATTGTAATATCAACTTACTGGTAGGGTACTTAAAATGCTTCCAAACAATTCTTTGTTCTCACAAACGTTTGAAAAAGTAGCTCTGAAAATAAAAATTTCCTAACAAAGGAAATCTTTAAATGGAATCTCTTTGAAACCACTCCCTGTGATAAATAGTAATTCTCACAAATAAGCAGAGAAGCAGTACTTAAACTAACAAGTACTACTGAATTCAACGCCAAGCAACTTGGCATTCCCGTTTGCTTTGACAATATGGTGTCTGAAGCACTTGGATTTGGATTCCAAGACTTTGACTGTCAGATAAGCAAAAAATGTTTTCCTCTGGCTCTTCAGGTGTCACACCAGATCATAGGTTCAAGTACTTCTTCAGCACTGCTGTTATCCCACTTTTGGGGGATAACAGCCAGCCAGAGCCAGATCTTTAGGCAAAATTGTGACAAAGGATGATAAAAAGACTGAGGGACTTAATGCCTTCCCTTCCTCATTCTTTAATAGTAAAACCAGTTTTCTGAGTAACAAGCCCTCTGAGCTGGAAGACAGGAATGGGGAACAGAATTAAGACCCCAGTCCAAGGGAAAATGGTCAACAACCTGATACACCACTTAGACATGCACACTCCTTTTGGGCTGGATGGGATCCACTGAGGGAGCTGGAGGAAATACCCACTGGGCCAGCTTCCATCATTGCCCACAGTCCTGGCTCACCGGGGAGGTACAGCTGACCAGAGGTTGGCAGAAGGGACACCCATCGACAGGAAGCGCTGGAAGAAGGGTCTGGAGAACTACAGACCTGTCAGCCTAACT